>NW_027448799.1:0-26363 GCF_030867145.1 Opisthocomus hoazin
TCATCCTAATGAACACCTGAGAACATATGAGTTCTTTGTCCACACAGCACTCATGAGGGGCAGAGGGGTACCTCTCCAGAGACACTGAGAACCACCCCTGAGTCTCACAGCCCGACTTGGTCCTGCTCAGAAATCCCATTCCAGAGCCTGAAGTGCCTCCTGCACCCTAAATCAGTATGTCTGCATTCCTATTCTTTGCATTAGATGGCATATAGTCTAATAAAGAGGGAGGAATGACAACGTAGGAAGCAGCAGCTAAGAAAGGTACTTCAGGATGCACCATAAACAACCCAGAAGCAGCCAAGACAATCACATCTGCCAGAAGTGTCTGGAAGCAGCAAGGTTCATGCTAAAGGTGTTGTTCACAAGGATAAAGGGAAAGTGGATGATAAAATCAAATAGGAATCTAGATACTCCATATATACATAAAATCTGGAAACTCTGTATGACAGTTACAGGTAAGCCTGGGACTCATGTAAGTATGTTGCACCACAGAAGCCATAAAGTACAATGCTCAAGTATAGAGACTTATCCTACCTTTTCATGATGTGTCTTACAGAAGGCACTTCTACTATAAAGGATGCATTTTTATTTCTATTTTTTGAAAAATTTTATTTTACTCTTTCTACAGAACCTCAGACAGCTGTTTCAATGTTCATTTCCAATGACCAACATTTATTTTCAGGTTTATTTGGGATCCACCTAGATCTCAGAGAGTCTTTAATCTACTTCTATAATCACTAAATAAAGAAGTCCTCACAGCATGTTCCTAACAGCAGATTAATCTGCTTTCCAGACTGACCTCACATAACCATTTGTACACATCTCCTTCTCTTCTCGAACTTTGTATCACTACAACTTCAGTGACTGTTCTAATATTTGTGGTTAATCTCTCCATTATTCTAACAAGAAAAAAAAAAAATTGTTTTTTTTTGCAAGAGATAGCTGTTGACTGAAATTTTATTTTTCTTGTGTTTTATACACAAAATATATTTACACTGTAGATTCTAAAACCATACTAAAGATTAATTTTTGCAAGAGTATCTAGGCCATGTGTTCTAAGCCTAGCTTTTGAAAAAAGGAAAGGCTTCTCCCATAATTTTATGTACAGTCTAATAAACAGCAGTAGTAGGAAACACAATTCATTTCCCCTAGCTGATCTCTGTCTGTTCATAGTGTAAAACATGTGGATATGTAGTTCAATTAATTTGAAAGTACTGCCTGAATCAGCTTGATATCAGGTCTCTGAATGAAGAAAAAATAAAACAGTTAAAAAGATATAACCTTTTTCCCTGGAGAGTGACTGAGAGTTTTCTTAAAATTATGTAACGTTTCACAAAACAAGTACATAGGAACTTTAAAGGGAAAACTCTACTACGTTTGGAGAAGAAGAAAGCAATTTTATCTCTGTCCTTTGGAGGCTGGAATTCCGTAAATCCTGAAAAATCTTTTTCCTGCAAGTATGAATATACAGATTTAGTTCCAATAAAAGGCATTTGCCTTTGTCTCTTGGTACAACATTAAGCATTAGATTGCCATCTGTACCACAGTAGTAAACTGTGAAAGAAATGTGTTCTTTGTAAATTTCAAGCATTCTAAAAATTACTCTTGCAGGGGCATTGATGATTTTTGATCTAGAAGTGTTGAAAATGTTTTCTCCCACAAAATGATTCCTCAAAATAACATTTTGATATTTTTCACTGTGTGTTTGATCCACAACAAAAGGTTAACACTTGCATCAGGAGACAGTAACTTTTAAGCAAACCAGAAATGCACAGGCTTTCCTGCTTTCAAGCATAAATATTAAAAAAGCCCAACAAAACCAAACCCAGACTAGCTTTCCTTCTTCAGAAAAACACAGAAAGAAACAAGGCAGTAAAAAAGGTTTTCCTATACAATTGCCAAGGCATGCCTTTCGAATCACATTAAACTAATATGCATTCTTTCATTTCCCCTTACTTAGTAAGTAACCTAACTTGAAAACAAACTAGTCCACATCTCCATTTGATACAGTCTCCCCCACTACTACTTATATACCTGACATCAATCAGTCTAGTGACAGAATATCAGACTTGTCCATTTGTCCACATCACCACAATCTCACTGCAATTCACCTCTCTACCTACAAGAATAGGTAGACCAACAGAGCTGTGAACATCTCAGTCACATCCTCATTTATAACAATGATTGAAAACCTCTTAAAAAAACCGTAACTCACATCTTGTACTTGAGCAAAACAAAGAGTCTATTGTGCGCTCCTTTCTTAATCAGACGACATTAGCATTTACACTTCAGAAAACCTGATATATTTTCTCAGGAGTCATTGCTGTCTGTAACTGGGTTCAGAACCACAATTTTAATCCCAGTCTAAAAGGTGTTCCATTTGTATATTCATGCCTTAAAAAACAGAGTTCTAACCTCTTGGAAGAAGTGTCAAACAGAATTTTCAAAAAACAGATTAGGCTTAAGAAATAAATTTATTCTACATACTAATAGTAAGAAGCCTGCTCACGATTTCTGATGCTGTATCCAAAATGCTTTTTTGTCCTGTATGTTATGTACTGACAACATATCTTCAGGCTAAATCAAGGAACTTTTGATTGTACTGAACGCACTCACTATCAGCAAAATTATTTCTCTTTTCATAGCCTTTCCAAACATAACACCTTTTCTCACAGAAAGACCCAGATATGGTTCATTCTCTAGTATTCATCATTTACCCTTTTCCCTTTGTCCCTGTATTGAACAAGAAACAGCCTTTCACTGCTTCTTTGTCTCCTTGGTTGGAGCAAAAAAAGCACATCTCCAATTTCCACAGGTTTTCCCTACCAATATTTTGTCTCAGTTTGTGACCCTGCCGGGTTTCCATGGATGGCTAATTTTTCCCAGAATGAACTATCCGTACAGCAAAAGGCAATTTTATGTGACGTGTATAATTTTAAAAAGCGTAGAGAGATGTTTGTCAACCAAATTCTTTCAATTTGGAATAAATCTTTTGGATTGTAGGCAATTTTGGCATATAAAATTCTTACCAATTGAACATCACTAATATTGTCTAGTCAGCTGACTGGTGGAGTGACTGAGTGTGAAATCCTAATGACTCATGGCCCTTTTCATTATTAGGAAGAAAAAGTTTAGGTGTATATCTGCATTTTTCAAATGTGTATTTTGTGAAGAATTTTCAGGAAATCACAGGTTTATTATGGATAATGCACTTTAGTGTACTTTTTTCTTCCTGGTGCTAACAACGTCAGGAAACTTCTAATGAACAATGAAAATCTGATTATATTCTATTTTAGAAATAAAATGGAAAAAGAAACACTGTATTCTTTCACGTAAATACAGCTATAAAGCAACACAAAAATAATCTCAAATTGGGTAAATTATGGTAAACCTGTATAATAGATGATGTAAAAATTTTCAGTGTTTCAATATATATCCTTTATCGTTAAACTTGTGTTGATAAATGGAGTGTAAAGGCTTGTAAAATATTTCAGACTTTTTTGTAGGTTGAAAATAACCATCATACATGAACCAATATCAGTTATTTTATTTAAGCAAACTCCTTTTTAATATTTCTCTATTCTAAACACTTTCCTGGTAGGACAAATGAATAACTGTCTGTTTGACAAGACAAATAAAATATTCCTATCTACAACACAGAGTTGTCTACTTGAAATTCCCTGAAGGTCTTTTAGTGTTGATTCCACTGAAGAAGCTTGGCTGAGAGGTAACAGGGTCATTAATGTCACTGCATAGTTTTCCTCAGACTCAGTCTAAATTTTGTCAAAATTTGAAGGATTCATGAGAATAAAGCATTTTGTTTGTTTGTTTTTCCCTACAAAAAGTGTAATTTAGTAATGAAGTGCATATATTGACCCATTCCCGTTGTTTCTGCTGTGGACAGAATAAATTAATTATTGTGTCTAAACTCTTTTGTGTCTAAAATGAGCCCCAGAGTGAAATGAAGAAGGTTGAAGATGGAGTTTAGGCAACTTCTCTGAGGTATGCAATCAGCAGTGGGCATGGGGGAGGTGTTGTTATTCTGGTATGCACTGACAAAAACACACATATCTGTGAAATATCATCTAGCGAACATTCGGAAGTGTTTCTGTGCTCGCTTAATAAGCTCAAAGTTAAAGCTCTTGTAACGTATCAATTCTTTAAATTCAAATTTATATTTTAAAATTGCCATTACAATATAAGAAGAACAGAAATAGTAAAACAAAAAATAAAAAGGTTCTCAGTGTCTGACCAGCTGTATTCTTGACATTTCACTTTCAAACAGGAATTATTCACGAATGAAAATCTAAGAAGAACTTACACCAGAATGACAATATACTAGAACAGTTCTGCATTGAATAAGTCATGTACAAATGGAAAGAGTCTGACAGACAGCTGTAACAGAAAGATTTAAAATGCTCATAGCATATAAAATTCACATCGAGTGCAGATTTTGCCACAACAAATCTGCACTTCTGGACCTGTACATTTTGCTTGTCTCTAGACCCAGAGAGACTTCCAATGCAAACTGGAGGTGCTTACTTCCTTGGAAATGTTTCTCATTTTATTACAAATGTTTTCAGGAACCTAAGATGCTTTGTGATTAATTTTGAAGTGTAATTCCAAATGTCACTTCTAATCCACAGGAAATCTCTTTACTCTTTCATTCTTATATATCTTAATCAGTGAGCAAGTATGGATTTCGAAAGTCCAAAAAGACTTCTCTCCTGTAGCATGCTACTAGGGAAGAGCTCGGACAAAAAGCAAACACTTTTTGTTCATTATGAAAGTAAACTTTCTTCCAAGCTGCATATATGTCAGAGATACTGTCTTTCCCCAGGACTTCTCCAGGTGTAATTGAGAGAGGGGGAAAAGCACTTTTGTTCAAAATTCAGCAGTATGCTTCCATTTAAATCTTGAAAAATTACTTTTTTAGGAGGTCTATGATAGGCAGAGACAGATGGGAAGGTATTGTCACGTATTTTCTACGATAGTGTTACTTAACATATTTGGTGTGAGTCATGGAAAATCTTCCTACTCATTTTTACAGCACATACTATGGACATAAAAGGCAGAGAAAGAGAACCTATAGCTGCCAAGTTCGAAAGCTCGACGCATCATGCAAAAGCATTTGAACCAAGGGCTTCAAATAGTTAAAATAAAATACCAGAACAGGAATTAGTGGTTTCTTCATTATTATGGAAAAATAAGCCATACAGCAAAAGTGATCACATTTTGGGTATTTTCAGCACTGTCTATTCTTTGTTTCTCTATATATGACATATTGTACATACAAAAAGGTTTTTATGTGTGTTAATGTCTACTGTGAACTACTTTATATACCTGTATGATACACAGCTATATCCATGTGTAAGTACTGTATACATAATTTTATTAAAAACAGCATTTTTATTTCCCTCCACTTATATTTCTTACCTTGTTTTTCTAAAGACAGAATATTCTGTTCTTATTTTGTTTATTCTCTGCCTATTCCTGCCTTCACTCCAAATTCTAGATGGTCTTAATTGCTACCTTTATAGTGTCTCTTCATCCCACCAAAGTTAATTTTAAATCTCAGCTCCAACTGACATTTTTCATCTACCATGTCTAGTCTTCCATTACCTGGGCCAAATCTTCAGTTTTACCATGTTCATGAAAGTTCTGTGTAATCATAATCTAGGGTGGGATTTGGCTACAGATTGACTCCTATATTCAGATGAATGCAGATGGGTGTCTACATGTGCAAGACATATCTAATTTGGAACTATAATCTACTAAATTAAGTCAACACTGAATATGGAGTCTGGAGAGTTACCCTGTTAATCAACCTCCACTTTAGGGTAACCCAAATAACTGCCTAGGCTCCACTGACTATATTGTTCTGGACCTTTCCTCGGTTGTCCTACTGGTCAAACACCATATGGAATGTCCTTAGCATCCTGGGTGGCTCTTCTACAGGAGGACATTAGGGATCTCATAGGTTTTGTCACCTCTCTGCCAGCCAGCTCTGTGTATTTATCCTTGGAAATTATAACTGGCCTTAAATGACGCTGGACACCTATGTTTAGGCAACTGAATCAAGATCTTGGATGCTAAGCAGTGTTTAGAGTCTTTTAAGCTTGCAGGCACTGACAAGTAAACATTTTACGCATTTTATTCTAGAGTTGTTTTGTTCTTTCACTCACATCTCCAAATTACTAGGGGATCCATATTATTCTTCCAATTTCATAATCTACTAACAAATGCTTTAGTTGCCTATTGTGTTAAAAGTGTCCCATTTTTCCTTGGAAAAAAGAAGACTAGTTGTAGATAAAAAGGAGGAGGGGTAGATGCTTCTAAAACATGGGACAAAATACAGAAAAACAGCTACAATTGCATGTGAATTTATGTTGGATTATAGATAAAGCACCTCTGTTGGCGTGGGTTACGGATCCATTGTAACGATGTCACCCCAATATGAGTATTGATCATTCAACCTTTATTAGTCAGCAAAACAAGGTTTATATAGCAAAGCAATTACAGCATCTGATTGGTTAGACCCCTAAACATATATAGGCAAAACTACTGCAACTCGTTGTTGGTGGTGCAGAGCTGCATCTTGATGCGGAAGCATCACTGTGGCAGGAAATGACAGCGTGGCAGGAAGTGACAGTGCGGCAGGAAACAGCAACGTGAGGGTCCCCCTGCTCCAGTGTCCCAAGCTCGTAGCTCTACCTTCCCAACAGGGTTCCGTGTCAGCCGCTCTCAAGGCTCACGTCCGGATCGGAACCTGGGTTGCTCAAAGGCACCAAGCTATGACCCCTCTCGTCCAGCCAGGACTCCACAATTCCCCCTTCTTGTTTTTGAGCAAGCCAGGTATGCTTCGTCTTCTTGGAGAGAGCCTTTTTAAGACAGCTAAAGCAAATATATATTATAATTCCAACAGCAAGTAACACGATACAAACACACAAAATTTCTACAATTAAACTGTTAAGCCAAGCAGGCAGATTAACAAAGAGCGAGGTGAGAAACCCATCAAAAAATCCAAGTTTTGTTGTATTTGATTGGCGTGCTGTTCGAGCCATTGTAATTGCTTGTGGATGGACCTACTGCAACTACTCACCTGAATCTCCTTTGTACATCTGCCTGCACTATAATTAGCAAAATGAGTAACATTGTAGCTAGGTACCCCTATTAGACAGGTGCGAAAAGGTTCTGTTGCGGAAGCAAGAGACAAACAAAAAGCTGATTGGCCCGTTTTGTTCACCCAGGTAACCCACAGGTTTTGTTGGGGCTCAATGCGGTAAAGGGTTTCTTCGCCTACTATAATCTGACAACATGTAAAGAGCGCGGATAACAGGGTAACCTCTCGTTTTCCTGCCATTCCCTTTAAAGCTGATGTAAGCATCGTACTCTCGTCTTTCCCCCCTCCGCTTTGGGGATGGCCCAGACAGCAGGTACTAACTAGCTTTGGCTATACTAAAAAAAAAATACTACTTACCCATACAGTTTTAGCTCTCCGGTTTGCTAAACTTACCCACTTCAAGCGGCTACAGAGATAAGCATCGCTTCCTTCTGTCTTGAGCCTTGTAACAACTAAAGCGCGAGCTACGCTCCGCCCTATTAAAGGCACTGATCACACCGATGCTTCGCAAACGATATTCGCCGCCGCTGCTATGGTTAGCAAGTGTAACAATTCCATAAAACCCGAGGCTTACAGATCTTACAAAACATCGCAGGTGGTATCGGTGACAAATACCTCCTGGTAACCACTCATATAGTCTTCCCTCTATTCAGGTTATTTCTACTTGATTGCTCTGCTCGTGAGAGTCTGCTTGTTGCTCCTCGGCTAACTTGTCTTGCTGATTCAAAGCAGGCTTCACGGCTCGGCTAGGCACCCAGACTGGACCGCGATCTGTGGAAACACACATATAACCTCGACCGTTAAATATCACTGGTACGGGTCCAGCCCACTCTCCAGTAGTCGGGTCTCTATAGATCACGTTAAACCGTGGTAAAGTTGTTGCACTATTGAATTTTAAGTTCTGGTGGTGCACCACAACAGGCGGTGCCTCTTGATCACCCATAAAGCACAAATAGTTTAAAGTAAAAAGAATTCGATGCAACCCTGGTTGCGCTTCAGTTTCAGCTCCTCGCTGTTTATCTAAGTAGTCTTTCAGCACACGATGAATGCGCTCTATGAGGCCTTGCCCTGTCGGAGAATGCGCTATTCCCGTGGTGTGCTTAATTCCCCACGTCAACAAGAATGATCTCAGCTTTTGACTGACATAGGCAGGTCCATTATTGGTCTTAATTTCTTCAGGGACCCCCAGTACTGCGAAACACGAAAGCAGATGCTTGCAAACATGTTGCGCTTTCTCCCCAGGTAAAGCAGTGGCCCATATCATTTTCGAAAAGGTGTCTATTGAGACATGCACGTACTTCAGTCGCCCAAATTCAGAGAAGTGCGTGACGTCCATCTGCCACAACGCAAGTACCTGCAGTCCTTTTGGATTTACCTCTTGGCCTATACCTGGTCCCTGGTTTCCACACTTAGGACAGGCCTGTAGGATATAACGAGCCTCATTCTCTGTCAGCCCAAATTGCCTTCGCAGACCTCTCGCATTTTGGTGAAAATTCTCATGACTCTGTCTGGCCTGCTGAAACTTGTCTACTGGAGGCATAGGGCATGCGGGACTGACTAATTTGTCAGCAATTTAATTGCCGTGCCCTAGTCCCAGATTCCATTGGTGGCTACGTACATGAATGACGCAACAAGGTACGGCCCGTTGAGACAGTACGGTCCGCAACTGGATAAACAGCTTGCCTAATCTAGGGTTGACTGCCTCCCTAAGCAAGACATCCGGTATTCGAGGCACTATCCCGGCTACATAAAGGGAGTCAGTTACAACATTTAAAGGATCATTTAGCCAATTAGTTAAAGCCCAGACCACGGCAGTCAGCTCTAAAGTTTGCAGCGAATCTCCGTCCTGTCCTTGTATCATATGATGACACCACTGGCCCCTTTCTTGCCAAACACAAACTGCCTTACGCAGCCTCCTGCCTGCATCTGTATATACTGTAATTCCTTCGGCCAGCGACTTTTTCTGAACTCTGCACTTCTCAAGCCGTAGATTACGCTTCAAGAACTGCCACAATCTCCCTTTCGCTTGTCGGGAATGTATCCTCCCACCATAGCATAACAGAGCTTCCTGTATGGGTAGAGCATGCCTCAGCCGCCATTCCAAATCTGCTGCTTTGACAGGTATACTGATATCCTGCAGCTCTTCCCCTGCTATTTCCACTATCCTCGTCCTACCTTTTCTGATTAGCTCTGCCACAGATTCTGATTGTGTCTGTGTACTAGTCTTTGGCTGCACACTTAAAAGCACCCATTCTAGTATGTATAATGGAACATCGCCCCTAATAGGCTTGTCAGTGGCAAAATCAGGACTATTCAACGATGCTGTACAGGAATGAGTCTCCCCGTTCTTGTTTTGCCACTGACAAACAAGGGCATATGGCGACCCGGCAGGGTTACAAATAAGCAAGGAGACAGGTAGGGTTAGCAGTCGCCTAGCAGTCCAGGCTGTTTGAAGCTTCCGTACGATGTGTTGCAAAGCTGTTTGCTGCATCTGTGATAGGGTGACTGCTGTGCTGGGATGTGAGCCACGTAGTAGTGATGTCAATGGTGCAATGTCAGCATTGGAAATACCAGCACAGTTGCGCACCCACTGGATATCTCCAAGTAAAATCTGTACATCAGTCAACGTGCGCAAATTTGTCGCTAACTCCACCTTTTGTGGTTGGATCTTAGCGTCAGATGCGCCACCCCAAATACTTCCATGGTGCAGATCGCTGAACCTTTTCTGGGGCAGTAATAAGGCCCTTGCTGGCTAAAACAGTGCTCAGCTGCGTCAAGGAATCGTCATTGAATGCTTCCTGTTAACAGCAGAGGATGTCATCCATATAATGATAAATGATCGTATTCGGCCATTGCTCCCTGAGTGGAGCTAAGGCCCAAGCCACATAAAGTTGACACAGCGTGGGTGAGTTTCTCATGCCTTGTGGCAAGACAACCCACTCATATCGCTCTGAAGGTGCTGCTTTGTTGGTTACCGATATCGAAAAGGCAAACCACTGAGTGTCTCGGGGATGTAAAGTATAGTGAAAAAGCAGTCTTTTAGGTCAACAATGATCACGTGCCAACCCGACGGAAGCATAGCAGGTGATGGCATTCCTGGTTGTAAGGCTCCCATGGGTTGCATCTGCTCATTAATCTTACGTAGGTCGTGTAAGAGGCGCCATTTGCCGCTCTTTTTCGGAATGACGAAAATGGGGGTATTCCATGGGCTGACTGAAGGCTTGATGTGGCCTGCAGCGAGTTGTTCTGCTACCTATTGCCTTGTTATTTGCAGTCGCTCTTCTGTCATGGGCCACTGGTCAACTCACACGGGTTAGTTGGAAAGCCAGGTTAGCGGTGGGTTGGGCGACTGCTCTCCAGTGCCCATAACTAAAAAGGGGTAGTAGTTAGTACAACTCCAATTTGACTCAAAACATCGTGGCCAATTAGGGCTGCAAGAGTTTCAGGCAGCTGCATGACATAGACCTTTAAAGTGACCTCCTGCCCTTCAGGAAATGTAATTTGCACAGGGTATTGGCTCATCATGGGAGTGGAGTGTCCCCCCACACCTGCGATAGCCGTTGTGGGAACACTTAGTGGCCACTCCTCCGGCCAAACACCCATACTTACGATTGTGATGTCAGCTCCGGTGTCTAGCATGGCCATAGATTTGTACTGATGCATTTTTCTGACTCAACACAACGCTCATATTAGGTCGGTGGTCCGTCTTCGTAGCAAAACAAACTGCAGGGTCTGTGGAATGAAGACTTCGGTTTTCACGGGAAGTCTTTGCTAAAGAATGGTCGATTGAGCTGCCTATCACTAGGATTTGCGCTATCTTACTGCCTTTTGGAACAAACAAAGGAGGACAAAGGGTATGGACCATAATATGAATCTGGTCCTCATAGTCCACATCGATAAACTTAGGAACAATTAGTAGTCCCTTAACACCGGCAGAAGAATGTTCCACTAAAAGTCCTTTCATTCTGCCGTTTAAATTAATCCTTGGCTTGACCGCATTGCTAGGGATCTCATGTACAGTCTTGTCATTAAGCACAATGTCTATTGTGGTTTCCAAGTCGATACCCAAGCTACCTCTGGTTGCAGTTTGAGGCTGTTCTGAAAAACTCTTGCTTTGCCCGGAGGATTCATTTGTTTCTGTCACGTTAAGGGGGGGGGGGGTAAAGGGGAGTCTGATATTCAAATTGCCTGCCAGAGCCCTTCCAAGGACTTCACTGAAACAGTTTTGCAAAGTTGAAACAATAGGTAATTTATTCAAGCGACAGTTATCACAGATTCAGAATTGCCGTTGATAAATTCACTGTCTACAAAAGATGAGCTCAAACTAATAGTTTAGCGCTTTAGTTAACAATGTGTTCCCGGGGATACTCTGACAAAGTCAGAGGCGCGACTCTTACCAAAAAAGCGTCCCTTCTTGGGAGGGGAAGAGAGGTCCAGGCCCGTTGACCCATCCATCAGGTGAAGTTCTCGCTTAGCTCCTCCCAAAGAGAGTTTTCACGTGCCAATTTTTATATGTTGGAAATTTTTTGCTAGGTGGGACTAAGTCAATTATTGTGTATCGATTGGCTCTTGGCATGGAATGTTGTGTTGTCAGAAGCGGGACTCAGCAGTGTGACAGCCTTCGGAGCGGGCATCTTGGTATGTGTATTCGGGGGCCATCTGTGCTTTATCCAAAGCAATCTCTGAAGCAATCTCTGGCTGTGCAGCCTCCACGGTGCTCCACAGATCACTGAGTTTACAGTGATGGGCCATCCCCCCTTACTTTTGTCTAATAAGATAAGCACCAGTTATTTACTTCCTTTGTTAGCTCTTTGGCTCTTGACACCTCAGTCCGTTTGTCTTTTGTCTTGCATTCGACAAGTCCAGCAAGGCCATCGATTACAGTTTCCACACACGGCCTCTGTCCGCGCTCCTCCCCTTGTTTCCCGAACATACTTTTGTGGCGTGGTCACTCTTTTGACATTTTTTCTCACCAGACGGTGCTATGGCAGCAGCGTCTGACGTGCCCCTTTTCCCCACACCGATAGCAAATACAGCAGAAAAACGATTGCACCTGCAGAGGGCTATTTTGTTGCACCGCAGCTGCAAGTGGTTGGACAACTTCTCTGACCGCGCCTTGCATGGCAGCAGCAACTGTCGCCTGTTGTTTTTGTGCTCCAGCCCTCTCGACTCTGGACAGCATGTCTTCAACTCCTGCCCTTTTCGGCAGACCTGCCAGAAGCTGCTTTGTAACCTTATTGGCGTTGTCAAAGGCTAACACACAAAACATTTGCTGCTTGCTTTCCTCATTTAAATCTGGATGATTCATTAACGCATCCCACAGCCGGTCGATGAAGTTGCTGTAAGTTTCAGTGGCTCCTTGCACTACGGTTCCGAAAGGTGGAGCGGACGAACCAGGCAGTGCAAGAAAAGCTTCCAGGACAAGACGTGCTGACAATTGAAGCACATGGGCGGGGAAGGTCAACTGCCGCTCCAGGTTAGCATAAAATCCTTGTCCAGTAAGTATTTCCACCGTTACTCCATGGTAAGGATCTTACTGTTCCTGATGTCGCATCGCCTCATCCGTAACCCGTTGTGCCCACGCTGCTCCCCACAACAAGAACTGAGTAGGGGTGAGTAACAATCGCATTAAATTTCGAAAGTCCTGCGGACACATTAGGTCAGCGGAGTAAATCCAGGTAACAATTTGTCGAGTGGCCTCAGATCTCACCCCATATTGAGATATAGTATTACGGGCCTGTTGTAAAATTTTCCAGGCATGTGGTTCTTATTTGCTTTGACCATTAACCTGTACCACAGGACAGGCTAATGCCTGAGTACCTCCTATAGTGGTGGCAACGTTCCACTGTCCATCTAGGATGGCATCCCTTATAATACCGCTCCAGCGGGCAGGTGTGATAGATGCCGGAGGCCCAACTAAACATCTCGGAGAGGAAGTCTTGTTTTCCCGGTGCGGGGGGTTGGCAACGATTGACATATGCTGTAACTGCAAGCTCATGTCTTGAAGATGCTGCAAAACTGACTGCAAAAGGTGACATGTTGTCTTTCCCTGCAATCCGCTTTGGCCGCCATTAGAGGGAGTCAGGGGTGGAGACGCCTCGCTGGAGGGCGGCAATGGAGGATAGAGAGGAGGGGCCAATGTTGCAGGCCGTGCCCCAGGAGGGGCCGATGTTGTAAGCTGCGCCCCTTCTCCCTCCCCCTCTGGGGGTGGTACTAGCTGCTCCTCCCCTCTTCCGGAAGGCAGTTGCTCCTCCCCTCTTCTGGAAGGCAGTCGTACTTCCGCGCCCGACTGCTCCCCTCTCCCCGGGGGAAGTCGTACCACCGCGTCCGGCTCACATTTTTGCTTGGTTTCTTTAGCGTCAACATCCGGTGGGCTCCCCCGCTCTTTGCCCAGACTGGAATCATGCTCCGCTCTCGCCCGAATCTCGGCAACTGTGTTACAGGTGATCCCAGTCATCCCTCTAACGGCAGGTAGCCCAAAAACCCGTGCTAATGTCTCTGGCTTAGGTGCGTGATCTTTCCTGGGCTCAGGAGCTAGCATCTGAGCTGTAGCACACGCCACCTCTCGTTCAGTTTTCATGGCTTTTAAGGTCTGTAATACTGTTTGCCAGAGCTCTCGCACGGCTTTTATCTCCTTTTCCTCCTTGTCCTCCCCCGTTATTGTCCTTTCCCACATTGTCTCTCCTAACTCTTGCCATTCCGAGACGGAAAACAGTAGTGGGGTATCCGCAAAGAGACCCCATCGATGCCTCAGTTTAATCAACTTCATGAGTTGCTTTGCCGTTGCGTCTATTCCTCTCTTAGAGAGCATACCGACGAGCAACGTTGCCGCAGCCCCTATCTCCATGCCTGCGACCACGGCCTCCACGTTCAATTTTAGCTGCACCAGGCAGCACCAGTGGGGCTCATTTAACTCCTGGGAGGCAGCCATCCGTGTCTGCCCTGCGACTCTGCATCCAGGCAGCACCACTCCCAGCTGTTGTTCCCACGCCCCACCTCTAGCTGCTCACCGCAGTCTCAGGGATGCCTGCAGGGAAACCGTCCATCCTCTGCTACCAAATGTTGGCGTGGGTTACGGAAACATTGTAACAATGTGACCCCAATATGAGTATTGATCGTTCAACTTTTATTAGTCAGCAAAACAAGGTTTATATAGCAAAGCAATTACAGCATCTGATTGGTTAGACCCCTAAACATATATAGGCAAAACTACTGCAACTCATTGTTGGTGGTGCAGAGCTGCATCTCGATGCGGAAGCAGTGCTGTGGCAGGAAACGACAGCGTGGCAGGAAGTGACAGTGCGGCAGGAAACGGCGACATGACGTTCCCCCTGCTCCAGTGTCCCAAGCTCGTCACTCTACCTTCCCAACACGGTTCCGTGTTTGCCGCTCTCAAGGC
This sequence comes from Opisthocomus hoazin, assembly GCF_030867145.1. NCBI lineage: Eukaryota > Metazoa > Chordata > Aves > Opisthocomiformes > Opisthocomidae > Opisthocomus > Opisthocomus hoazin. The sequence goes on from NW_027448799.1 coordinate 14,526, forward strand.
TCACGTCCGGATTGGAACCTGGGTTGCTCAACGGCACCAAGTTATTTCCCCTCTTGTCCAGCCAGGACTCCACACACCTACTACTCTGAATATTGATAAAACCAGAGAAAAGTCTGCTGGCAAAATTTGAACAAAAGCAGGTTTGGGAGGCTTTTTCATCATGAAAAGAAGAAACTGGGATATAGTTAAGACTTCAACAAATTATGGTTGGAAGCCATTATACAGCAGGATGGCTGCGACTTGGTCGCCATCACAGAAACGTGGTGGGACAACTCGCATGACTGGCATGCTGTCATGGATGGCTACAGACTCTTTAGGAAAGACAGGCCAACAAGGAGAGGTGGTGGATTTGCTCTATATGTGAGGGAGCAACTGGAATGCGTTGAGCTTGGCCTGGGGGCAAATGAGGGACGAGTTGAGAGCTTGTGGGTTAGAATTAAGGGACAGGCTCATAAGGGTGACATTACAGTGGGTGTGTACTACAGGGCACCTGACCAGGAGGAGGAAGTTGATGAGGTCTTCTACAGGCAGCTGCAAGCAGCCTCACAGTCACAGGCCCTGGTTCTCATGGGGGACTTCAACCACCCTGACATCAGCTGGAATAACCATACAGCTAGGCGGGCGCAATCCAGGAGGTTCCCACAGAGCATCGATGATAACTTTCTGATGCAAGTGGTGGAGGAAACAACAAGGAAAGGCGCTCTGCTGGACCTTGTATTAGCAAACAAGGAGGGACTGCTGGCGAATGTGAAGGTCGGTGGTAGACTCAGCTGCAGTGACCATGAAATTGTCGAGTTCAGGAACCTGCGTGGAGGAAGCAGGGCGATAAGCAGGATCAAAACCTTGGACCTCAGGAGGGCTAACTTTGGCCTTTTCAAGGAGCTACTGGGAGGAATCCCGTGGGCCAGGGCTCTCGAAGGCAGGGGGGTCCAAGAGTGCTGGTCGCTCTTTAAATGTCACTTTCTCCATGCTCAGGAGCAGTGCATCCCCCTGAGAAAGAAATCGAGCAAAGGAGGTAGGAGACCTGCATGGTTAAACAAGGAGATTCTAGCGGAGATCAGGTGGAAGAGAAAGGTCCATGGTATGTGGAAAGAGGGGCAGGCCACTTGGGAAGAGTACAGGAATGTGGTCAGGGCGTGCAGGGATGAGACGAGGAAGGCCAAAGCCCACCTGGAATTGAAGCTGGCAAGGGATGTCAAAAACAACAAGAAGGACTTCTTCAACTACGTCAGCAGCAAAAGGAAGGCTAGGGACAATGTGGGGCCGCTGCTGAATGAGGCGGGTGTCCCGGTGACGGAGGATGCAGAGAAGGCAGAGCTACTGAACGCCGCCTTTGCTTCAGTCTTCAGTGCCAAGGCAGGCCCTCAGGAATCCCAGACCCCGGAGGCAAGAGAAGAAGCCTACAGAGAGAATGACTTTCCCTTGGTCGAGGAGGACTGTGTGAGGGATCACTTAAGCGATCTGGACATCCACAAATCCATGGGCCCCGATGGAATGCAACCACAAGTGCCGAGGGAGCTGGTGGATGTCACTGCTGAGCCACTCTCCATCATCTTTGAGAGGTCCTGGAGGACAGGAAAGGTGCCCGAGGACTGGAGAAAGGCCAGTGTCACTGCAATCTTCAAAAAGGGCAAGAAGGAGGACCCAGGGAACTACAGGCCGATCAACCTCAACTCCATCCCAGGAAAGGTGATGGAGCAGCTTATCCTGGAGGTCATCAACAAGAAAGTGGAGGAAAAGAAGGTTATCAGAAGTAGTCAGCATGGATTCACCAAGGGGAAATAATGCCTGACCAATCTCATAGCTTTCTACGATCGCATGATTGCCTACGTAGATGAAGGGAGAGCCGTGGGTGTTGTCTACCTCGACTACAGCAAGGCTTTCGACACAGTCTCTCATAACATCCTCCTAGGGAAGCTCAGGAAGTATGGGCTGGATGAGTGGTCCGTGAGGTGGATTGAGAACTGACTGAATGGCAGAACTCAGAGGGTTGTCATCAGCGACTCTGAGTCTAGTTGGAGGCTGGTAACTAGTGGTGTCCCTCAGGGGTCAGTACTGGGCCCAGTCTTGTTTAACTTCTTCATCAACGACCTGGATGAAGAGTTAGAATGTACCCTCAGCAAGTTTGCTGATGACACCAAACTGGGAGGTGTGGTAGATACACCAGCAGGCTGTGCTGCCATTCAGCGTGACCTGGATAGGCTGGAAAGTTGGGCAGAGAGGAACCTGATGGGATTCAACAAGGGCAAGTGCAGGGTCCTGCACCTGGGGAGGAACAACCTCATGCATCAGTACAGGCTTGGGGCGGACCTGCTGGAGAGCAGCTCTGCGGAGAGCGACCTGGGAGTGCTGGTGGATGACAGGTTAACCATGAGCTAGCAGTGTGCCCTGGCTGCCAAGAAGGCCAATGGCATCCCGGGGTGCATTAAGCAGAGTGTGGCCAGCAGGTCGAGGGAGGTTCTCCTTCCTCTCTACACTGCCCTAGTGAGGCCCCATCTCGAGTACTCTGTCCAGTTCTGGGCTCCCCAGTTTAAGAAAGATGAGGAACTACTCGAGAGAGTCCAGCGGAGGGCTACGAGGATGGTGAGGGGACTGGAGCATCTCTCCTACGAGGAGAGGCTGAGGGAGCTGGGCTTGGTTCAGCCTGAAGAAGAGAAGGCTGCGAGGGGACCTAATATATGCTTACAAATATCTGAAGGGTGGGTGTCAGGAGGATTGGGCCAAACTCTTTTCAGTAGTGCCTAGCGACAGGACAAGGGGCAATGGGCACAAACTGAAGCATAGGAAGTTCCATGTGAACATGAGGAAGAACTTCTTCCCTCTGAGGGTGACGGAGCACTGGAACAGGCTGCCCAGGGAGGTGGTGGAGTCTCCTTTTCTGGAGATATTCAAGACCCGCCTGGACAAGGTCCTCTGCAGCCTGTTGTAGGTGGCCCTGCTTCGACAGGGAGGTTGGACTAGATGACCCACAGAGGTCCCTTCCAACCCCTAACATTCTGTGATTCTGTCAGTCTATGTTTCCTGAAACAGCAAAAAAGATATGTATTTCTGAAAACTATTGTTTAATTATAAAGAGAACAATTCTTCTAAATTTTCTTTCAATTACTTTATTGGTTATATATTTGAAAACATATTGATAGACTTTAAAAAGAAGGTGAAAACAGTTTAAAATGTATGTGACATGAGTTTAAAAATTATTTGAAGCAATTCAGAATGCAATAATCATTCTCCATATAGCTAATATGTTATTCTAGAAAGGTCTTTCTGTGAATGTCCATCCCACAGGAAAGTGGGGTAGGTTTCCCTATATATTCTTAGAGAAAAGATCACTGTATATTCTGTAGACATTTATGGAGAATAAAGGACCATATTGATCTGCATTTCTTATATATTTTCAGTTCCTTCTTCATTTTCATCTTGTAGCTTTCACCCGTTTAGCTCTAGTCTAACAAAGCAAGTCTGGAAACAACCTATTTCATCTAAATTCCAGATCTCTCCACATAATAAATAGATAATCTGAATCATTCTTGAGACAACCTAATATTGCCTGAGTCTCAGTACAGCTTTTCACTGTGAACAGTACTGAGGAATTTTGGGCTTTTTTTATTGCGACATAAATGAGAAAGCCTGCTGTTTAGGGGAAAAAAACACCCCAGGGCTCTCAAGTTGCGCTGCTGCAGGGCAAGTCATCATGAGAGCTGTTCCTTCCAAGGACGCTCAAATCTTACAGTCCTCATGTCAGTCCAAGGCCCACCTTCTACAGAAGCATATAGTATTGTTAATTTTCACTCCCGATTAAAACAAAACCAAATTTCAAATTTATGAAAATGAAATTCCTTTCTTTGCACACCTCCTTATTAGCAATACATGTTGACTGACCTTTATCTTTCCCCCTAGGAAAACATTGAAATTCCTGCTAGCTATACAGACTACAACTGTAAAATCTTATTTTTTTTTCCTCTCTTTCACTGCAATTTTGCCTTTCTAATTGTGCATTCTTTTGGGCAGGCTCACTCAATGCTATGCAGTTTTGAAGATACCTACATTGCTATACGATATAAAGACACACAGATGAACAAATACTATTGAATATCTGTTTTGCTACTGTTCTGTCTTTAGGTGTTTTCTTTCTTTGACATATTGTCTCTTACACACAGAAAGCAAAATGAAATTGTTTTAATGCATAGGATAAGTAATCAAAAAGCATGCAGTAAGGGACTGAGAAAACAACAGGCACACTGGAAGCACAGATCATTACAAAGAGGTAAAAAATTAAATCTTTCCATTTATGTTACAGATATGATAGCAAGTACTAATTAAATAAGTCTTGTAGTCTTTTTGTGGAACTGTATAGAAACTCTTGCAGCATGAGTTGCTGATAGAAAATTTCTAACATTTCATGTACGGTAACAGCCATAAAGAAACAGTTCAGCAGTAAGACAGCAGTGATCAACAGCCTACTGTTAAATACTGAAACATATCTCCTGTAAGAAAGCAAGGGAAATAGTGTTCACTTTTCTCCATCCTAGGCTCAAAATTACCAAATGTCTCCCTGGGCCATCTCTTCGATCATTATTCTCATGCTCTGCCTTCCACTTAGCATGAAGGGCTAGGGGAGGAAGAGAAGCTACCAAAATAATGTCCAACTAAACAAGACATAGTTAAAGTAAGTTGAGGACATTCCAAATTGAAATGTGAAATGGTTAAAGCAGAAACTCTGGTTTCACTTCTGACTCTACCATTGATTTAGTGTGTAATCATGAGTAAATCATTCTGCTAATCCTGCACTTCATTGTAACATTTTCTTAAAGCAAATGTAACTTTACTTTCACAACACTGAGATCTTGGGACATTGATGTAAGGAATGACCAAAATAAGAAGCAATTGTATGCATTATGAATTTATACATTAATATGTCTTCATATTAATATTAAGAGTATATAAAAATGAAAACAAATATGCGGCTTCTCTAATGTGAGAGTCATGCACAGAAATATTTAGTGTTCAGTTCTCGAACTGACAGAAATACCCCTATGGTGTGTGGTGCAAGAGTAACGCTCTGATTTGTGCATATGATTAAAGTCACTATCTTCCCTGGAGGTGTTCTGCAAAGCTCATGAATCTCTCTTTGGACTAAAATCAGTAACATTTTTGCTCTTCTCTTAACTGGGACCAGAGGCTTTTTTTTTCTGTACTTGATTATATATACAAACATGATAAAAATGTATGAGCTTGTCCACAGTAACTTTATACATGTCCTTTGATTTGTCAGTCATTTTGATTTTGAAGATTCTGTCAAACCTCATAAAAGTAAGATTGTCCTCTCACTGTGAAGAGAATCTCACAAAAGTCTTACATCCTTCTCATAGCTTTGCTGAATTCAAAGCAGCAGAGTCATTTCCACACAACTAATAACCAGCAGCTATCAAGAATTTTTGCTGCAGCCGTTATTCGCTTAAGAAAAACTATTTGTTGTAGCAACAGGTTTCAAGACTTTCGTATCTGATTTAACAGAAAGCTCAGATTAAGCAACTAAATAAATGTCTCATGTGAGTGTACAAGCTCCCTGAGTGACCAACAACAATTATTAGCATCCCTCTCTTGAGATCCTTTCTCCTTTTCTTGAAATCTTTCAACCCTACGGTTAGATTCAGTAGATCATTGTGTTCGTAAGACATATGCATTCTATGTTGTTCAAAAGGCATTTTAAAACCAGAAGAGCTCTGAAAAGAGCACAAATGTATAGGAAAAATGCAAGACTAGGATACTAATTATTATATATATATACGTTCACACAGCAATGAGGGTGCAGACAGGAATATATCAAACAAATACATGTTCCAGACCTTTAAGAAAGCAGTGCTTTAGCACATGCTCTTTAAGGAAACCAGCTGTGGTTAGTGGATTCCTAGACTCTATTAGATTCAGTTGGGCTCCTTTAGTCAAGGTTATGGGTAAAAGAATGGTATCAATGTCTAATGGAAGGAAAATATTTAGAGGAAAAGCCAACACAACTGACACAGCTAGAAAGTAATCTTAAGAATCTAAATTACTTAGCAGCCTTTGAAAATATTAACTATGACACCTATGTGCAAAAATTTGTTAAAAACACACATACACATTCTTTCACTGTGGTGCATTGAATATTTTGAGTTATAAATTTTCAGTCATCCATTTTTTGGATTGATGTACTGACCTAAAAGAAAAAAGTGTGTAGCCATCATTTTGAAAGGCAATGGCTACTTCAAACTGGAAAGTAAAAGGTAAGCGCTATCATGAGCCCCCAGCTCTGGAGCTCCCATCACAAGCAGAACACGGAGCTGTGGGGGCGGGTCCAGAGGATGGTCCAGAGGGTCACAAAGATGATCCGACGGCTGGAGCACCTCTCCTATGAGGAAAGGCTGAGAGAGTTGGGATTGTTCAGCCTGGAGAAGGCTGGGGGGAGGCCTTATAGCAGCCTTTCCGTACCTGAAGGGGGCCTGTAGGAAAGATGGGGACAATATTTTTTTTTTATTCCTTGTCCTATCACAGGGCTTGTTGCAATAGCACGAGGAGTAATGGTTTTAAACTAAGGGAGGGTAGATTTAGACTAGATATATGGAAGGAATTTTTTACCATGAGGATGGTGAAAGACTGGAACAGATTGCCCAGAGAGGTAGTGGAGGCCCCATCCCTGGAAACATTCAAGGCCAGGCTGGACAGAGCTCTGAGCAACCTGGTGTAGTTGAAGATGTCCCTGCTTATTGTAGGGGAGCTGGGCTAGATGACCTCTAAAGATCCCTTCCCACCCAAAGAATTCTATGATTCTACGAAAGTTTTTTTAAGCCTTTAGTAAGGCTCCTAAATATGATTTTCTGTTGGTTTGTTTCCAAATGATATTTCCTTATGCCTTTTTTTCCAAATTAATTTTTCTATTTTCCTTCCTCATCATCCCATTCATAATGTGCATGCTCTCAACAAAAGTAGAATACTCACACCTTGTTATGCTCCTTAACCCAAGCTTTTGTAAGCCTTTCTTGTCTGAGCACAGGTAGGTACAGTGGCTTCAGAAAAAGAAAAAGATGCACTCTGTTTTCTTTTCATATTCTCAGAATTATTTCTTTGTTTTTTTAACTAGTATTTTATCATCTTTTCTTCTCACTTATTTCACCGTAGTAGCACTTATGAGGCATTCCCTTCTTCCATCATGCACTGGTAATCACATCCTGTGACAAGATTTAATTTTGTAGGAACTATTCGAGAAAATGGAGGAAATAGACAATCTTGGAGAAAAGATATGAGAATAGGTGAGCAAGTACATTAGAGAAAGAAAAGAACTTGAGTGGAAGACAACAAAAGCAAGAAAAATACAAGAAAATTTGGGAAGAGAGAAAAAAACTAAGATTGGGATAGGGAAAAAGAAAGATACAGAGCACATGTACTCCATTCTCCAAGATATGAAACCTTTAAAACCCAAAGTACCTTGGAGGGAGGGGAACAAAATAAACCTTGAGATGCATATCTGGTAAAAGAATTGTTATTCAAAGTTTATAAAACCACGAAAGCTACACTTGGTACAGGATATTTCACCAAAAGCAATGCAAAATACAGAAAACAGCCAATTCTACACTGAGGTGTTTATGTAAAGAGCAGTGCTAAAGAGCAAAGAAGAGATGAAGTGATAGAATACAAGGGTCATGATAACAAAATTACATTTGTTTAGAACTATGTTGATGACCTAATATAGGATTCTTTCTCCCTGATATTTTCTTTCTTGTCAGTATATGTCCATGGCAGGGTGTATTTTCTTATGACTACGAGGTCATACTTCCCAAAATTTAGTCAAAAAGCATTTTTGAATACTGAACAACTGGCTAGAACTGAATGTCCCTTCAGCACAAAGTTTTCATACTGTTTTTAAATGTTAGACAAAGCATACTTTGAGATTCAAAGACAAGATAAACAAAGAAAAGAAGACTACAGAATCACAGAATCACAGAATGTTAGGGGTTGGAAGGGATCTCTGTGGGTCATCTAGTCTAACCCCCCTGCTGACACAGGGTCACCTACAGCAGGCTGCAGAGGACCTTGTCCAGGTGGGTCTTGAATATCTCCAGAGAAGGAGACTCCACCACCTCCCTGGGCAGCCTGTTCCAGTGCTCCATCACCCTCAGAGGGAAGAAGTTCTTCCTCATGTTCAGATGGAACTTCCTGTGCCTCAGTTTGTGCCCGTTGCCCCTTGTCCTGTCGCTGGGCACTACTGAAAAGAGTTTGGCCCCATCCTCCTGACACCCACCCTTCAGATATTTGTAAGCATTACTGTTACTCAAATTCACAAAGGACTCACTGAAAATTCAAAGTCTGTATTGGAAAGTGTTATCTTCAAAATCCACTCCTAATTTGGTAATGCTAAAGGATAAAGGACTTGCTTTTAACACCAAAGTGCCATACACTAAGGGGGCTTGCACAGATGGTCTGAAGACCCCCACGTTGTCAGTGTTGCTGCCCTCACCTGCTGCTCTTGAGCCTTGTCAGAGCCCACAGCCAGGTCACCATCCACTCTCTGTCTCCTAGGCTGGCAAATGCGGTCTCAACAACCCCACGCACTGGCAAAGGGAGAGCGGCAGATACTAGCTGGACAACACTTCCCACAGAACAAACCCCCATGTTTTACTGCCGAGTCCTGGTGCTCATAAAACTCCACAGAGGTTTCTTTAATACTTTACAATATTTCTCTTTTCTGACTCTTCCTTCCCCCATCCCTAGTTAATCTTTCTGAGTTTCACAGGCTATAAGTTACATCTTTAGCCTTCCCTTAGGAGAAAAACACCTTATCAGCTCTATTTCCCCTAATAACACTTCTACTAAACCACAGGTGCCTCAAGTCTCCTTTTTCCCTTCTGTGATATTACTGACATGTTTCTAGTGAAATGCAGAGCAATTGCTCTCATCTTGAACTTAGCCTATGTTGTTTCCATCTCAGATCTGACAGAGGACTTGAATGCTTGAAATCTTACTTAGTTTTTTTGAATTTATCTTATTTTGGCTATACCATTTCAGCTAACTTTCTGCCTTCACCTATCTGTCTGTCTTCATCTATCTTTCTGCCTACATATGTACTTGGCTAGTTTTCAAGCCTACAACCACAGTCATTCAAGACACAGGTGTCATTCTAGGGGGTACCTGCATTGAATATGGAGCTCTAGATGGTGGACTGAGTTTTCAGAGCAGCTGTGTAGAGCTATAGGGCTAACACACAGCGTGGCTGTCTGACAAAAAGTACAACTGGCTGATTTTATTTAACCAAATTAAAAATAAAAAAAAAAAGAAGGCAGACAGACAGACAGACAAGAGAGAAAGAGAGAAAGAGAGAAAGAAAGAAAAAGAAAGAAAGAAAGAAAGAAAGAAAGAAAGAAAGAAAGAAAGAAAGAAAGAAAGAAAGAAAGAAAGAAAGAAAGAAAGAAAGAAAGAAAGAAAGAAAGAAAGAAAGAAAGAAAGAAAGAAAGAAAGAAAGAAGGAAAGAAAGAAAGAAAGAAAGAAAGAAAGAAAGAAAGAAAGAAAGAAAGAAAGAAAGAGAGAAAAGAAAGGCCCAAACACCAAAGTTAAAACAATACGTGACTCTAGCTCTGATTTAAGACTGTTCAAACACATACTTGCACTGAAGTAACTGAAGACACAAATTTAAAGAGATTTAATTATCTTATTTCTGTTTGATACGTAAGCCATGGCTGAGATTTTTTTCCTTGCATGTACTGTATAAAGGAGCTTTATTTCTGTAATTAAAAAAGTGTTGCTACAATTATTGTTTCCAGTCTAGCAAATTTTAGTGATTTGGAACATAACCTTAAAATTCTGTTCTAAATTACAAAAAATCTTGAGAATTTAGACTGTTTAGATACACATTATATTATTTACATATACATCACTGTTTAGCTATACATTATAAAAGTATATCTGAAATGGTCAAGGACTTGAGGGACAAGGACAAGGGGCAATGGGCACAAACTGAAGCATAGGAAGTTCCATGTGAACATGAGGAAGAGCTTCTTCCCTCTGAGGGTGACGGAGCACTGGAACAGGCTGCCCAGGGAGGTGGTGGAGTCTCCTTCTCTGGAGATATTCAAGACCCGCCTGGACACGGTCCTCTGCAGCCTTCTGTAGGTGACCCTGCTTCAGCAGGAGGGTTGGACTAGGTGACTCACAGAGGTCCCTTCCAACCCCTGACATTCTGTGATTCTATGATTCTGTGACTGAGAAATATCATTGTTTGGTGTTTTAAACTTCTGTTAATATTTCCAGCATTTCAAAAAATGGGAAAGTGATTAGGTATTAATCAACACAGATAAAACTACTTTCAGGACAACACAGTTTCACTCTTTGCCAAGAAAACTGTTATTTGAGGTAGTCTGGATAGAAACCTGCTGATATTTTTTATTATATTTGGTTTTCCTGCTTTTTTATCCAGCTGTATATTTGGTAAGATCATTTCAGCAATACTGCAAAGGGATCTCTTGACAGAAAAAACACTACAAGAGCTTGGAAAATAAACCTATAAACATTGCTAGAGTAGTCTTACTGTTATAATCACCATACACCTGTGACAAAATCTCTGTGCCAACTATTTTCTTAATTTTACTTCACTTAAAAGGACAGGAGAAGTCAGGAGAAAATCTAGTACTTTCTAAATGCAGTGCAAGCATCCAGTACTAAAAGGATTTGAAATCATTCCTATCTCTATTTCATGTTGTAACCCCACAATTCATTTCATTCAACATATTCCAAACATTTATAATGCACTTTAATCAAAATAAACACACGGTCAGTTTAGAAACATGGTAGCTGGCTACCATGAAACAAAGGGAGAGAGATGTGATGGGGGAGAAGAGCCAGAACAGCCTGTACAGGAAACACTGCTGAAATCAGAATATTGACTTGCACTCCCAATGACACAGCAGGGAGATCATCATTACTGAACAGATTTGCTATTAATTCTGTTGCCTACATGGGTCATGGCTGTTAAATTAACTGTCTTTAGTGATATATTAAGTTCTCAAGGTTCTTGACAGATTTCTTTCCTCATCTGTTCTGAAGCTGACAGAAGCCATTTCCACTGCTTCTGCAAATCACACAGAAGCTACAGACTTTGCGCATATGACAGTGACTTTGAGTAGTGTTATGACTGACATATAGCATTTTCGATTATTAAAGAAAGAAAAAAATCAGCATCCTTAAGTGAATTAATACACTGTGTAAGAGTGCTGATTGTGACAGTTTAAAATCCTTTTGCTGGATCTTAATGGAGCTGGTTTGAGATATTCTCAAATTGTTATAACATTTGTCTTATTTGTACTAGAATTTGGTACTGATGACCCTATATAACTAAAGCTAAGGAGAACATTCCTTGCTCTTTGGATTACCTTAACAAACCTGCTCCTTCCCTCCCCAGACAAATGCATGTTCACACACATATATAGAGAGAGTTCTTATGCTGGTTTCTTAACCCATTTCTATCTCTTTACACGAGAAAAGTTAGTCTCCTCTACGCCTTCTCAGTGACAACATCCTGATCTGGAACAACAGTCACATTTCCAGATGCTATGTATCTTTATATACAGCAAGAATGCTTAGCTCTGAAGCAATCACATGCCCAATTGCATATATCGTCTGCATGGCTCACAGCTATAGAGATAAACAACTAGGTCTTTGCCATGTGTCCTGGGTTCGGCTGGGATAGGGATAATTTTCACAAGAAGCCAGGAAGACTGACCCAAGTAGTCAATCAAATGGGATATTCGATACCATGTGACATCTTGCTTGGTATTGAAGTTGGGAAGCTGGCTGGAAATGGTAATTTTGCTA
>NW_027448800.1:0-134611 GCF_030867145.1 Opisthocomus hoazin
TCCTCCAAAGATACGTCTGACGTTTGAGGTGGCAAGACAAGCAAGCAGCCCCAGTCTCTGTGCCTCTGTGCGAGCAGTGCCATGGGCAGATGAGGCTGAGCAACAGCTTTCCAGGCTAGCTCCTTCTGGCTGCCAGCTATCTGCAGACGTTCGCATTTTCGGAGCAGGGCTGCCGGAGGCTCCCTCCACGGACCTCCAAAGATACGTCTGACGTTTGAGGTGGCAAGACAAGCAAGCAGCCCCAGTCTCTGTGCCTCTGTGCGAGCAGTGCCATGGGCAGATGAGGCTGAGCAACAGCTTTCCAGGCTAGCTCCTTCTGGCTGCCAGCTATCTGCAGACGTTCGCATTTTCGGAGCAGGGCTGCCGGAGGCTCCCTCCACGGACCTCCAAAGATACGTCTGACGTTTGAGGTGGCAAGACAAGCAAGCAGCCCCAGTCTCTGTGCCTCTGTGCGAGCAGTGCCATGGGCAGATGAGGCTGAGCAACAGCTTTCCAGGCTAGCTCCTTCTGGCTGCGAGCTATCTGCAGACGTTCGCATTTTCGGAGCAGGGCTGCCGGAGGCTCCCTCCACGGCGCCCCAAAGATACGTCTGACGTTTGAGGTGGCAAGACAAGCAAGCAGCCCCAGTCTCTGTGCCTCTGTGCGAGCAGTGCCATGGGCAGATGAGGCTGAGCAACAGCTTTCCAGGCTAGCTCCTTCTGGCTGCGAGCTATCTGCAGACGTTCGCATTTTCGGCAGCAGGGCTGCCGGAGGCTCCCTCCACGGACCTCCAAAGATACGTCTGACGTTTGAGGTGGCAAGACAAGCAAGCAGCCCCAGTCTCTGTGCCTCTGTGCGAGCAGTGCCATGGGCAGATGAGGCTGAGCAACAGCTTTCCAGGCTAGCTCCTTCTGGCTGCCAGCTATCTGCAGACGTTCGCATTTTCGGAGCAGGGCTGCCGGAGGCTCCCTCCACGGCGCCCCAAAGATACGTCTGACGTTTGAGGTGGCAAGACAAGCAAGCAGCCCCAGTCTCTGTGCCTCTGTGCGAGCAGTGCCATGGGCAGATGAGGCTGAGCAACAGCTTTCCAGGCTAGCTCCTTCTGGCTGCCAGCTATCTGCAGACGTTCGCATTTTCGGAGCAGGGCTGCCGGAGGCGCCCTCCACGGACCTCCAAAGATACGTCTGACGTTTGAGGTGGCAAGACAAGCAAGCAGCCCCAGTCTCTGTGCCTCTGTGCGAGCAGTGCCATGGGCAGATGAGGCTGAGCAACAGCTTTCCAGGCTAGCTCCTTCTGGCTGTGAGCTATATGCAGACGTTCGCATTTTCGGAGCAGGGCTGCCGGAGGCTCCCTCCACGGACCTCCAAAGATACGTCTGACGTTTGAGGTGGCAAGACAAGCAAGCAGCCCCAGTCTCTGTGCCTCTGTGCGAGCAGTGCCATGGGCAGATGAGGCTGAGCAACAGCTTTCCAGGCTAGCTCCTTCTGGCTGCCAGCTATCTGCAGACGTTCGCATTTTCGGAGCAGGGCTGCCGGAGGCGCCCTCCACGGACCTCCAAAGATACGTCTGACGTTTGAGGTGGCAAGACAAGCAAGCAGCCCCAGTCTCTGTGCCTCTGTGCGAGCAGTGCCATGGGCAGATGAGGCTGAGCAACAGCTTTCCAGGCTAGCTCCTTCTGGCTGCCAGCTATCTGCAGACGTTCGCATTTTCGGAGCAGGGCTGCCGGAGGCTCCCTCCACGGACCTCCAAAGATACGTCTGACGTTTGAGGTGGCAAGACAAGCAAGCAGCCCCAGTCTCTGTGCCTCTGTGCGAGCAGTGCCATGGGCAGATGAGGCTGAGCAACAGCTTTCCAGGCTAGCTCCTTCTGGCTGCGAGCTATCTGCAGACGTTCGCATTTTCGGAGCAGGGCTGCCGGAGGCTCCCTCCACGGCGCCCCAAAGATACGTCTGACGTTTGAGGTGGCAAGACAAGCAAGCAGCCCCAGTCTCTGTGCCTCTGTGCGAGCAGTGCCATGGGCAGATGAGGCTGAGCAACAGCTTTCCAGGCTAGCTCCTTCTGGCTGCGAGCTATCTGCAGATGTTCGCATTTTCGCAGCAGGGCTGCCGGAGGCTCCCTCCACGGACCTCCAAAGATACGTCTGACGTTTGAGGTGGCAAGACAAGCAAGCAGCCCCAGTCTCTGTGCCTCTGTGCGAGCAGTGCCATGGGCAGATGAGGCTGAGCAACAGCTTTCCAGGCTAGCTCCTTCTGGCTGCCAGCTATCTGCAGACGTTCGCATTTTCGGAGCAGGGCTGCCGGAGGCTCCCTCCACGGCGCCCCAAAGATACGTTTGACGTTTGAGGTGGCAAGACAAGCAAGCAGCCCCAGTCTCTGTGCCTCTGTGCGAGCAGTGCCATGGGCAGATGAGGCTGAGCAACAGCTTTCCAGGCTAGCTCCTTCTGGCTGCCAGCTATCTGCAGACGTTCGCATTTTCGGAGCAGGGCTGCCGGAGGCGCCCTCCACGGACCTCCAAAGATACGTCTGACGTTTGAGGTGGCAAGACAAGCAAGCAGCCCCAGTCTCTGTGCCTCTGTGCGAGCAGTGCCATGGGCAGATGAGGCTGAGCAACAGCTTTCCAGGCTAGCTCCTTCTGGCTGTCAGCTATCTGCAGACGTTCGCATTTTCGGAGCAGGGCTGCCGGAGGCTCCCTCCACGGACCTCCAAAGATACGTCTGACGTTTGAGGTGGCAAGACAAGCAAGCAGCCCCAGTCTCTGTGCCTCTGTGCGAGCAGTGCCATGGGCAGATGAGGCTGAGCAACAGCTTTCCAGGCTAGCTCCTTCTGGCTGCCAGCTATCTGCAGACGTTCGCATTTTCGGAGCAGGGCTGCCGGAGGCGCCCTCCACGGACCTCCAAAGATACGTCTGACGTTTGAGGTGGCAAGACAAGCAAGCAGCCCCAGTCTCTGTGCCTCTGTGCGAGCAGTGCCATGGGCAGATGAGGCTGAGCAACAGCTTTCCAGGCTAGCTCCTTCTGGCTGCCAGCTATCTGCAGACGTTCGCATTTTCGGAGCAGGGCTGCCGGAGGCTCCCTCCACGGACCTCCAAAGATACGTCTGACGTTTGAGGTGGCAAGACAAGCAAGCAGCCCCAGTCTCTGTGCCTCTGTGCGAGCAGTGCCATGGGCAGATGAGGCTGAGCAACAGCTTTCCAGGCTAGCTCCTTCTGGCTGCCAGCTATCTGCAGACGTTCGCATTTTCGGAGCAGGGCTGCCGGAGGCGCCCTCCACGGCGCCCCAAAGATACGTCTGACGTTTGAGGTGGCAAGACAAGCAAGCAGCCCCAGTCTCTGTGCCTCTGTGCGAGCAGTGCCATGGGCAGATGAGGCTGAGCAAGAGCTTTCCAGGCTAGCTCCTTCTGGCTGCGAGCTATCTGCAGACGTTCGCATTTTCGGAGCAGGGCTGCCGGAGGCTCCCTCCACGGACCTCCAAAGATACGTCTGACGTTTGAGGTGGCAAGACAAGCAAGCAGCCCCAGTCTCTGTGCCTCTGTGCGAGCAGTGCCATGGGCAGATGAGGCTGAGCAACAGCTTTCCAGGCTAGCTCCTTCTGGCTGCCAGCTATCTGCAGACGTTCGCATTTTCGGAGCAGGGCTGCCGGAGGCTCCCTCCACGGACCTCCAAAGATACGTCTGACGTTTGAGGTGGCAAGACAAGCAAGCAGCCCCAGTCTCTGTGCCTCTGTGCGAGCAGTGCCATGGGCAGATGAGGCTGAGCAACAGCTTTCCAGGCTAGCTCCTTCTGGCTGCCAGCTATCTGCAGACGTTCGCATTTTCGGAGCAGGGCTGCCGGAGGCTCCCTCCACGGACCTCCAAAGATACGTCTGACGTTTGAGGTGGCAAGACAAGCAAGCAGCCCCAGTCTCTGTGCCTCTGTGCGAGCAGTGCCATGGGCAGATGAGGCTGAGCAACAGCTTTCCAGGCTAGCTCCTTCTGGCTGCCAGCTATCTGCAGACGTTCGCATTTTCGGAGCAGGGCTGCCGGAGGCTCCCTCCACGGACCTCCAAAGATACGTCTGACGTTTGAGGTGGCAAGACAAGCAAGCAGCACCAGTCTCTGTGCCTCTGTGCGAGCAGTGCCATGGGCAGATGAGGCTGAGCAACAGCTTTCCAGGCTAGCTCCTTCTGGCTGCCAGCTATCTGCAGACGTTCGCATTTTCGGAGCAGGGCTGCCGGAGGCTCCCTCCACGGACCTCCAAAGATACGTCTGACGTTTGAGGTGGCAAGACAAGCAAGCAGCACCAGTCTCTGTGCCTCTGTGCGAGCAGTGCCATGGGCAGATGAGGCTGAGCAACAGCTTTCCAGGCTAGCTCCTTCTGGCTGCCAGCTATCTGCAGACGTTCGCATTTTCGGAGCAGGGCTGCCGGAGGCTCCCTCCACGGACCTCCAAAGATACGTTTGACGTTTGAGGTGGCAAGACAAGCAAGCAGCCCCAGTCTCTGTGCCTCTGTGCGAGCAGTGCCATGGGCAGATGAGGCTGAGCAACAGCTTTCCAGGCTAGCTCCTTCTGGCTGCCAGCTATCTGCAGACGTTCGCATTTTCGGAGCAGGGCTGCCGGAGGCTCCCTCCACGGCGCCCCAAAGATACGTCTGACGTTTGAGGTGGCAAGACAAGCAAGCAGCCCCAGTCTCTGTGCCTCTGTGCAAGCAGTGCCATGGGCAGATGAGGCTGAGCAACAGCTTTCCAGGCTAGCTCCTTCTGGCTGCCAGCTATCTGCAGACGTTCGCATTTTCGGAGCAGGGCTGCCGGAGGCTCCCTCCACGGACCTCCAAAGATACGTCTGACGTTTGAGGTGGCAAGACAAGCAAGCAGCCCCAGTCTCTGTGCCTCTGTGCGAGCAGTGCCATGGGCAGATGAGGCTGAGCAACAGCTTTCCAGGCTAGCTCCTTCTGGCTGCCAGCTATCTGCAGACGTTCGCATTTTCGGAGCAGGGCTGCCGGAGGCTCCCTCCACGGACCTCCAAAGATACGTCTGACGTTTGAGGTGGCAAGACAAGCAAGCAGCCCCAGTCTCTGTGCCTCTGTGCGAGCAGTGCCATGGGCAGATGAGGCTGAGCAACAGCTTTCCAGGCTAGCTCCTTCTGGCTGCCAGCTATCTGCAGACGTTCGCATTTTCGGAGCAGGGCTGCCGAAGGCTCCCTCCACGGACCTCCAAAGATACGTCTGACGTTTGAGGTGGCAAGACAAGCAAGCAGCCCCAGTCTCTGTGCCTCTGTGCGAGCAGTGCCATGGGCAGATGAGGCTGAGCAACAGCTTTCCAGGCTAGATCCTTCTGGCTGCGAGCTATCTGCAGACGTTCGCATTTTCGGAGCAGGGCTGCCGGAGGCTCCCTCCACGGACCTCCAAAGATACGTCTGACGTTTGAGGTGGCAAGACAAGCAAGCAGCCCCAGTCTCTGTGCCTCTGTGCGAGCAGTGCCATGGGCAGATGAGGCTGAGCAACAGCTTTCCAGGCTAGCTCCTTCTGGCTGCCAGCTATCTGCAGACATTCGCAATTTTCGGAGCAGGGCTGCCGGAGGCTCCCTCCACGGACCTCCAAAGATACGTCTGACGTTTGAGGTGGCAAGACAAGCAAGCAGCCCCAGTCTCTGTGCCTCTGTGCGAGCAGTGCCATGGGCAGATGAGGCTGAGCAACAGCTTTCCAGGCTAGCTCCTTCTGGCTGCGAGCTATCTGCAGACGTTCGCATTTTCGGAGCAGGGCTGCCGGAGGCTCCCTCCACGGACCTCCAAAGATACGTCTGACGTTTGAGGTGGCAAGACAAGCAAGCAGCCCCAGTCTCTGTGCCTCTGTGCGAGCAGTGCCATGGGCAGATGAGGCTGAGCAACAGCTTTCCAGGCTAGCTCCTTCTGGCTGCCAGCTATCTGCAGACGTTCGCATTTTCGGAGCAGGGCTGCCGGAGGCTCCCTCCACGGACCTCCAAAGATACGTCTGACGTTTGAGGTGGCAAGACAAGCAAGCAGCCCCAGTCTCTGTGCCTCTGTGCGAGCAGTGCCATGGGCAGATGAGGCTGAGCAACAGCTTTCCAGGCTAGCTCCTTCTGGCTGCCAGCTATCTGCAGACGTTCGCATTTTCGGAGCAGGGCTGCCGGAGGCTCCCTCCACGGACCTCCAAAGATACGTCTGACGTTTGAGGTGGCAAGACAAGCAAGCAGCCCCAGTCTCTGTGCCTCTGTGCGAGCAGTGCCATGGGCAGATGAGGCTGAGCAACAGCTTTCCAGGCTAGCTCCTTCTGGCTGCAAGCTATCTGCAGACGTTCGCATTTTCGGAGCAGGGCTGCCGGAGGCTCCCTCCACGGACCTGCAAAGATACGTCTGACGTTTGAGGTGGCAAGACAAGCAAGCAGCCCCAGTCTCTGTGCCTCTGTGCGAGCAGTGCCATGGGCAGATGAGGCTGAGCAACAGCTTTCCAGGCTAGCTCCTTCTGGCTGCCAGCTATCTGCAGACGTTCGCATTTTCGGAGCAGGGCTGCCGAAGGCTCCCTCCACGGACCTCCAAAGATACGTCTGACGTTTGAGGTGGCAAGACAAGCAAGCAGCCCCAGTCTCTGTGCCTCTGTGCGAGCAGTGCCATGGGCAGATGAGGCTGAGCAACAGCTTTCCAGGCTAGCTCCTTCTGGCTGCCAGCTATCTGCAGACGTTCGCATTTTCGGAGCAGGGCTGCCGGAGGCTCCCTCCACGGACCTCCAAAGATACGTCTGACGTTTGAGGTGGCAAGACAAGCAAGCAGCCCCAGTCTCTGTGCCTCTGTGCGAGCAGTGCCATGGGCAGATGAGGCTGAGCAACAGCTTTCCAGGCTAGCTTCTTCTGGCTGCCAGCTATCTGCAGACGTTCGCATTTTCGGAGCAGGGCTGCCGGAGGCTCCCTCCACGGACCTCCAAAGATACGTCTGACGTTTGAGGTGGCAAGACAAGCAAGCAGCCCCAGTCTCTGTGCCTCTGTGCGAGCAGTGCCATGGGCAGATGAGGCTGAGCAACAGCTTTCCAGGCTAGCTCCTTCTGGCTGCCAGCTATCTGCAGACGTTCGCATTTTCGGAGCAGGGCTGCCGAAGGCTCCCTCCACGGACCTCCAAAGATACGTCTGACGTTTGAGGTGGCAAGACAAGCAAGCAGCCCCAGTCTCTGTGCCTCTGTGCGAGCAGTGCCATGGGCAGATGAGGCTGAGCAACAGCTTTCCAGGCTAGCTCCTTCTGGCTGCGAGCTATCTGCAGACGTTCGCATTTTCGGAGCAGGGCTGCCAGAGGCTCCCTCCACGGACCTCCAAAGATACGTCTGACGTTTGA
This sequence comes from Opisthocomus hoazin, assembly GCF_030867145.1. Lineage (NCBI taxonomy): Eukaryota > Metazoa > Chordata > Aves > Opisthocomiformes > Opisthocomidae > Opisthocomus > Opisthocomus hoazin. The sequence continues at coordinate 7,288 of NW_027448800.1, forward strand.
GGTGGCAAGACAAGCAAGCAGCCCCAGTCTCTGTGCCTCTGTGCGAGCAGTGCCATGGGCAGATGAGGCTGAGCAACAGCTTTCCAGGCTAGCTCCTTCTGGCTGCCAGCTATCTGCAGACGTTCGCATTTTGGGAGCAGGGCTGCCGGAGGCTCCCTCCACGGACCTCCAAAGATACGTCTGACGTTTGAGGTGGCAAGACAAGCAAGCAGCCCCAGTCTCTGTGCCTCTGTGCGAGCAGTGCCATGGGCAGATGAGGCTGAGCAACAGCTTTCCAGGCTAGCTCCTTCTGGCTGCCAGCTATCTGCAGACGTTCGCATTTTCGGAGCAGGGCTGCCGGAGGCTCCCTCCACGGACCTCCAAAGATACGTCTGACGTTTGAGGTGGCAAGACAAGCAAGCAGCCCCAGTCTCTGTGCCTCTGTGCGAGCAGTGCCATGGGCAGATGAGGCTGAGCAACAGCTTTCCAGGCTAGCTCCTTCTGGCTGCAAGCTATCTGCAGACGTTCGCATTTTCGGAGCAGGGCTGCCGGAGGCTCCCTCCACGGACCTCCAAAGATACGTCTGACGTTTGAGGTGGCAAGACAAGCAAGCAGCCCCAGTCTCTGTGCCTCTGTGCGAGCAGTGCCATGGGCAGATGAGGCTGAGCAACAGCTTTCCAGGCTAGCTCCTTCTGGCTGCCAGCTATCTGCAGACGTTCGCATTTTCGGAGCAGGGCTGCCGAAGGCTCCCTCCACGGACCTCCAAAGATACGTCTGACGTTTGAGGTGGCAAGACAAGCAAGCAGCCCCAGTCTCTGTGCCTCTGTGCGAGCAGTGCCATGGGCAGATGAGGCTGAGCAACAGCTTTCCAGGCTAGCTCCTTCTGGCTGCGAGCTATCTGCAGACGTTCGCATTTTCGGAGCAGGGCTGCCGGAGGCTCCCTCCACGGACCTCCAAAGATACGTCTGACGTTTGAGGTGGCAAGACAAGCAAGCAGCCCCAGTCTCTGTGCCTCTGTGCGAGCAGTGCCATGGGCAGATGAGGCTGAGCAACAGCTTTCCAGGCTAGCTCCTTCTGGCTGCCAGCTATCTGCAGACGTTCGCATTTTGGGAGCAGGGCTGCCGGAGGCTCCCTCCACGGACCTCCAAAGATACGTCTGACGTTTGAGGTGGCAAGACAAGCAAGCAGCCCCAGTCTCTGTGCCTCTGTGCGAGCAGTGCCATGGGCAGATGAGGCTGAGCAACAGCTTTCCAGGCTAGCTCCTTCTGGCTGCCAGCTATCTGCAGACGTTCGCATTTTCGGAGCAGGGCTGCCGGAGGCTCCCTCCACGGACCTCCAAAGATACGTCTGACGTTTGAGGTGGCAAGACAAGCAAGCAGCCCCAGTCTCTGTGCCTCTGTGCGAGCAGTGCCATGGGCAGATGAGGCTGAGCAACAGCTTTCCAGGCTAGCTCCTTCTGGCTGCAAGCTATCTGCAGACGTTCGCATTTTCGGAGCAGGGCTGCCGGAGGCTCCCTCCACGGACCTCCAAAGATACGTCTGACGTTTGAGGTGGCAAGACAAGCAAGCAGCCCCAGTCTCTGTGCCTCTGTGCGAGCAGTGCCATGGGCAGATGAGGCTGAGCAACAGCTTTCCAGGCTAGCTCCTTCTGGCTGCCAGCTATCTGCAGACGTTCGCATTTTCGGAGCAGGGCTGCCGAAGGCTCCCTCCACGGACCTCCAAAGATACGTCTGACGTTTGAGGTGGCAAGACAAGCAAGCAGCCCCAGTCTCTGTGCCTCTGTGCGAGCAGTGCCATGGGCAGATGAGGCTGAGCAACAGCTTTCCAGGCTAGCTCCTTCTGGCTGCGAGCTATCTGCAGACGTTCGCATTTTCGGAGCAGGGCTGCCGGAGGCTCCCTCCACGGCGCCCCAAAGATACGTCTGACGTTTGAGGTGGCAAGACAAGCAAGCAGCCCCAGTCTCTGTGCCTCTGTGCGAGCAGTGCCATGGGCAGATGAGGCTGAGCAACAGCTTTCCAGGCTAGCTCCTTCTGGCTGCCAGCTATCTGCAGACGTTCGCATTTTCGGAGCAGGGCTGCCGGAGGCTCCCTCCACGGACCTCCAAAGATACGTCTGACGTTTGAGGTGGCAAGACAAGCAAGCAGCCCCAGTCTCTGTGCCTCTGTGCGAGCAGTGCCATGGGCAGATGAGGCTGAGCAACAGCTTTCCAGGCTAGCTCCTTCTGGCTGCCAGCTATCTGCAGACGTTCGCATTTTCGGAGCAGGGCTGCCGGAGGCTCCCTCCACGGACCTCCAAAGATACGTCTGACGTTTGAGGTGGCAAGACAAGCAAGCAGCCCCAGTCTCTGTGCCTCTGTGCGAGCAGTGCCATGGGCAGATGAGGCTGAGCAACAGCTTTCCAGGCTAGCTTCTTCTGGCTGCAAGCTATCTGCAGACGTTCGCATTTTCGGAGCAGGGCTGCCGGAGGCTCCCTCCACGGACCTCCAAAGATACGTCTGACGTTTGAGGTGGCAAGACAAGCAAGCAGCCCCAGTCTCTGTGCCTCTGTGCGAGCAGTGCCATGGGCAGATGAGGCTGAGCAACAGCTTTCCAGGCTAGCTCCTTCTGGCTGCCAGCTATCTGCAGACGTTCGCATTTTCGGAGCAGGGCTGCCGAAGGCTCCCTCCACGGACCTCCAAAGATACGTCTGACGTTTGAGGTGGCAAGACAAGCAAGCAGCCCCAGTCTCTGTGCCTCTGTGCGAGCAGTGCCATGGGCAGATGAGGCTGAGCAACAGCTTTCCAGGCTAGCTCCTTCTGGCTGCCAGCTATCTGCAGACGTTCGCATTTTCGGAGCAGGGCTGCCGGAGGCTCCCTCCACGGACCTCCAAAGATACGTCTGACGTTTGAGGTGGCAAGACAAGCAAGCAGCCCCAGTCTCTGTGCCTCTGTGCGAGCAGTGCCATGGGCAGATGAGGCTGAGCAACAGCTTTCCAGGCTAGCTCCTTCTGGCTGCCAGCTATCTGCAGACGTTCGCATTTTCGGAGCAGGGCTGCCGGAGGCTCCCTCCACGGACCTCCAAAGATACGTCTGACGTTTGAGGTGGCAAGACAAGCAAGCAGCTCCAGTCTCTGTGCCTGTGTGCGAGCAGTGCCATGGGCAGATGAGGCTGAGCAACAGCTTTCCAGGCTAGCTCCTTCTGGCTGCCAGCTATCTGCAGACGTTCGCATTTTCGGAGCAGGGCTGCCGGAGGCTCCCTCCACGGACCTCCAAAGATACGTCTGACGTTTGAGGTGGCAAGACAAGCAAGCAGCCCCAGTCTCTGTGCCTCTGTGCGAGCAGTGCCATGGGCAGATGAGGCTGAGCAACAGCTTTCCAGGCTAGCTCCTTCTGGCTGCCAGCTATCTGCAGACGTTCGCATTTTCGGAGCAGGGCTGCCGGAGGCTCCCTCCACGGACCTCCAAAGATACGTCTGACGTTTGAGGTGGCAAGACAAGCAAGCAGCCCCAGTCTCTGTGCCTCTGTGCGAGCAGTGCCATGGGCAGATGAGGCTGAGCAACAGCTTTCCAGGCTAGCTCCTTCTGGCTGCGAGCTATCTGCAGACGTTCGCATTTTCGGAGCAGGGCTGCCGGAGGCTCCCTCCACGGCGCCCCAAAGATACGTCTGACGTTTGAGGTGGCAAGACAAGCAAGCAGCCCCAGTCTCTGTGCCTCTGTGCGAGCAGTGCCATGGGCAGATGAGGCTGAGCAACAGCTTTCCAGGCTAGCTCCTTCTGGCTGCGAGCTATCTGCAGACGTTCGCATTTTCGCAGCAGGGCTGCCGGAGGCTCCCTCCACGGACCTCCAAAGATACGTCTGACGTTTGAGGTGGCAAGACAAGCAAGCAGCCCCAGTCTCTGTGCCTCTGTGCGAGCAGTGCCATGGGCAGATGAGGCTGAGCAACAGCTTTCCAGGCTAGCTCCTTCTGGCTGCCAGCTATCTGCAGACGTTCGCATTTTCGGAGCAGGGCTGCCGGAGGCTCCCTCCACGGCGCCCCAAAGATACGTTTGACGTTTGAGGTGGCAAGACAAGCAAGCAGCCCCAGTCTCTGTGCCTCTGTGCGAGCAGTGCCATGGGCAGATGAGGCTGAGCAACAGCTTTCCAGGCTAGCTCCTTCTGGCTGCCAGCTATCTGCAGACGTTCGCATTTTCGGAGCAGGGCTGCCGGAGGCGCCCTCCACGGACCTCCAAAGATACGTCTGACGTTTGAGGTGGCAAGACAAGCAAGCAGCCCCAGTCTCTGTGCCTCTGTGCGAGCAGTGCCATGGGCAGATGAGGCTGAGCAACAGCTTTCCAGGCTAGCTCCTTCTGGCTGTGAGCTATCTGCAGACGTTCGCATTTTCGGAGCAGGGCTGCCGGAGGCTCCCTCCACGGACCTCCAAAGATACGTCTGACGTTTGAGGTGGCAAGACAAGCAAGCAGCCCCAGTCTCTGTGCCTCTGTGCGAGCAGTGCCATGGGCAGATGAGGCTGAGCAACAGCTTTCCAGGCTAGCTCCTTCTGGCTGCCAGCTATCTGCAGACGTTCGCATTTTCGGAGCAGGGCTGCCGGAGGCGCCCTCCACGGACCTCCAAAGATACGTCTGACGTTTGAGGTGGCAAGACAAGCAAGCAGCCCCAGTCTCTGTGCCTCTGTGCGAGCAGTGCCATGGGCAGATGAGGCTGAGCAACAGCTTTCCAGGCTAGCTCCTTCTGGCTGCCAGCTATCTGCAGACGTTCGCATTTTCGGAGCAGGGCTGCCGGAGGCTCCCTCCACGGCGCCCCAAAGATACGTTTGACGTTTGAGGTGGCAAGACAAGCAAGCAGCCCCAGTCTCTGTGCCTCTGTGCGAGCAGTGCCATGGGCAGATGAGGCTGAGCAACAGCTTTCCAGGCTAGCTCCTTCTGGCTGCGAGCTATCTGCAGACGTTCGCATTTTCGGAGCAGGGCTGCCGGAGGCTCCCTCCACGGCGCCCCAAAGATACGTCTGACGTTTGAGGTGGCAAGACAAGCAAGCAGCCCCAGTCTCTGTGCCTCTGTGCGAGCAGTGCCATGGGCAGATGAGGCTGAGCAACAGCTTTCCAGGCTAGCTCCTTCTGGCTGCGAGCTATCTGCAGACGTTCGCATTTTCGCAGCAGGGCTGCCGGAGGCTCCCTCCACGGACCTCCAAAGATACGTCTGACGTTTGAGGTGGCAAGACAAGCAAGCAGCCCCAGTCTCTGTGCCTCTGTGCGAGCAGTGCCATGGGCAGATGAGGCTGAGCAACAGCTTTCCAGGCTAGCTCCTTCTGGCTGCCAGCTATCTGCAGACGTTCGCATTTTCGGAGCAGGGCTGCCGGAGGCTCCCTCCACGGCGCCCCAAAGATACGTTTGACGTTTGAGGTGGCAAGACAAGCAAGCAGCCCCAGTCTCTGTGCCTCTGTGCGAGCAGTGCCATGGGCAGATGAGGCTGAGCAACAGCTTTCCAGGCTAGCTCCTTCTGGCTGCCAGCTATCTGCAGACGTTCGCATTTTCGGAGCAGGGCTGCCGGAGGCGCCCTCCACGGACCTCCAAAGATACGTCTGACGTTTGAGGTGGCAAGACAAGCAAGCAGCCCCAGTCTCTGTGCCTCTGTGCGAGCAGTGCCATGGGCAGATGAGGCTGAGCAACAGCTTTCCAGGCTAGCTCCTTCTGGCTGCCAGCTATCTGCAGACGTTCGCATTTTCGGAGCAGGGCTGCCGGAGGCGCCCTCCACGGACCTCCAAAGATACGTCTGACGTTTGAGGTGGCAAGACAAGCAAGCAGCCCCAGTCTCTGTGCCTCTGTGCGAGCAGTGCCATGGGCAGATGAGGCTGAGCAACAGCTTTCCAGGCTAGCTCCTTCTGGCTGCCAGCTATCTGCAGACGTTCGCATTTTCGGAGCAGGGCTGCCGGAGGCTCCCTCCACGGACCTCCAAAGATACGTCTGACGTTTGAGGTGGCAAGACAAGCAAGCAGCCCCAGTCTCTGTGCCTCTGTGCGAGCAGTGCCATGGGCAGATGAGGCTGAGCAACAGCTTTCCAGGCTAGCTCCTTCTGGCTGCCAGCTATCTGCAGACGTTCGCATTTTCGGAGCAGGGCTGCCGGAGGCGCCCTCCACGGCGCCCCAAAGATACGTCTGACGTTTGAGGTGGCAAGACAAGCAAGCAGCCCCAGTCTCTGTGCCTCTGTGCGAGCAGTGCCATGGGCAGATGAGGCTGAGCAAGAGCTTTCCAGGCTAGCTCCTTCTGGCTGCGAGCTATCTGCAGACGTTCGCATTTTCGGAGCAGGGCTGCCGGAGGCTCCCTCCACGGACCTCCAAAGATACGTCTGACGTTTGAGGTGGCAAGACAAGCAAGCAGCCCCAGTCTCTGTGCCTCTGTGCGAGCAGTGCCATGGGCAGATGAGGCTGAGCAACAGCTTTCCAGGCTAGCTCCTTCTGGCTGCCAGCTATCTGCAGACGTTCGCATTTTCGGAGCAGGGCTGCCGGAGGCTCCCTCCACGGACCTCCAAAGATACGTCTGACGTTTGAGGTGGCAAGACAAGCAAGCAGCCCCAGTCTCTGTGCCTCTGTGCGAGCAGTGCCATGGGCAGATGAGGCTGAGCAACAGCTTTCCAGGCTAGCTCCTTCTGGCTGCCAGCTATCTGCAGACGTTCGCATTTTCGGAGCAGGGCTGCCGGAGGCTCCCTCCACGGACCTCCAAAGATACGTCTGACGTTTGAGGTGGCAAGACAAGCAAGCAGCCCCAGTCTCTGTGCCTCTGTGCGAGCAGTGCCATGGGCAGATGAGGCTGAGCAACAGCTTTCCAGGCTAGCTCCTTCTGGCTGCCAGCTATCTGCAGACGTTCGCATTTTCGGAGCAGGGCTGCCGGAGGCTCCCTCCACGGACCTCCAAAGATACGTCTGACGTTTGAGGTGGCAAGACAAGCAAGCAGCACCAGTCTCTGTGCCTCTGTGCGAGCAGTGCCATGGGCAGATGAGGCTGAGCAACAGCTTTCCAGGCTAGCTCCTTCTGGCTGCCAGCTATCTGCAGACGTTCGCATTTTCGGAGCAGGGCTGCCGGAGGCTCCCTCCACGGACCTCCAAAGATACGTCTGACGTTTGAGGTGGCAAGACAAGCAAGCAGCACCAGTCTCTGTGCCTCTGTGCGAGCAGTGCCATGGGCAGATGAGGCTGAGCAACAGCTTTCCAGGCTAGCTCCTTCTGGCTGCCAGCTATCTGCAGACGTTCGCATTTTCGGAGCAGGGCTGCCGGAGGCTCCCTCCACGGACCTCCAAAGATACGTCTGACGTTTGAGGTGGCAAGACAAGCAAGCAGCCCCAGTCTCTGTGCCTCTGTGCGAGCAGTGCCATGGGCAGATGAGGCTGAGCAACAGCTTTCCAGGCTAGCTCCTTCTGGCTGCCAGCTATCTGCAGACGTTCGCATTTTCGGAGCAGGGCTGCCGGAGGCTCCCTCCACGGACCTCCAAAGATACGTTTGACGTTTGAGGTGGCAAGACAAGCAAGCAGCCCCAGTCTCTGTGCCTCTGTGCGAGCAGTGCCATGGGCAGATGAGGCTGAGCAACAGCTTTCCAGGCTAGCTCCTTCTGGCTGCCAGCTATCTGCAGACGTTCGCATTTTCGGAGCAGGGCTGCCGGAGGCGCCCTCCACGGACCTCCAAAGATACGTCTGACGTTTGAGGTGGCAAGACAAGCAAGCAGCCCCAGTCTCTGTGCCTCTGTGCAAGCAGTGCCATGGGCAGATGAGGCTGAGCAACAGCTTTCCAGGCTAGCTCCTTCTGGCTGCGAGCTATCTGCAGACGTTCGCATTTTCGGAGCAGGGCTGCCGGAGGCTCCCTCCACGGACCTCCAAAGATACGTCTGACGTTTGAGGTGGCAAGACAAGCAAGCAGCCCCAGTCTCTGTGCCTCTGTGCGAGCAGTGCCATGGGCAGATGAGGCTGAGCAACAGCTTTCCAGGCTAGCTCCTTCTGGCTGCCAGCTATCTGCAGACGTTCGCATTTTCGGAGCAGGGCTGCCGGAGGCTCCCTCCACGGACCTCCAAAGATACGTCTGACGTTTGAGGTGGCAAGACAAGCAAGCAGCCCCAGTCTCTGTGCCTCTGTGCAAGCAGTGCCATGGGCAGATGAGGCTGAGCAACAGCTTTCCAGGCTAGCTCCTTCTGGCTGCCAGCTATCTGCAGACGTTCGCATTTTCGGAGCAGGGCTGCCGGAGGCTCCCTCCACGGACCTCCAAAGATACGTCTGACATTTGAGGTGGCAAGACAAGCAAGCAGCACCAGTCTCTGTGCCTCTGTGCGAGCAGTGCCATGGGCAGATGAGGCTGAGCAACAGCTTTCCAGGCTAGCTCCTTCTGGCTGCCAGCTATCTGCAGACGTTCGCATTTTCGGAGCAGGGCTGCCGGAGGCTCCCTCCACGGACCTCCAAAGATACGTCTGACGTTTGAGGTGGCAAGACAAGCAAGCAGCCCCAGTCTCTGTGCCTCTGTGCGAGCAGTGCCATGGGCAGATGAGGCTGAGCAACAGCTTTCCAGGCTAGCTCCTTCTGGCTGCCAGCTATCTGCAGACGTTCGCATTTTCGGAGCAGGGCTGCCAGAGGCTCCCTCCACGGACCTCCAAAGATACGTCTGACGTTTGAGGTGGCAAGACAAGCAAGCAGCCCCAGTCTCTGTGCCTCTGTGCGAGCAGTGCCATGGGCAGATGAGGCTGAGCAACAGCTTTCCAGGCTAGCTCCTTCTGGCTGCGAGCTTTCTGCAGACGTTCGCATTTTCGGAGCAGGGCTGCCGGAGGCTCCCTCCACGGACCTGCAAAGATACGTCTGACGTTTGAGGTGGCAAGACAAGCAAGCAGCCCCAGTCTCTGTGCCTCTGTGCGAGCAGTGCCATGGGCAGATCAGGCTGAGCAAAAGCTTTCCAGGCTAGCTAATTCTGGCTGCGAGCTATCTGCAGACGTTCGCATTTTCGGAGCAGGGCTGCCGGAGGCTCCCTCCACGGACCTCCAAAGATACGTCTGACGTTTGAGGTGGCAAGACAAGCAAGCAGCCCCAGTCTCTGTGCCTCTGTGTGAGCAGTGCCATGGGCAGATGAGGCTGAGCAACAGCTTTCCAGGCTAGCTCCTTCTGGCTGCCAGCTATCTGCAGACGTTCGCATTTTCGGAGCAGGGCTGCCGGAGGCTCCCTCCACGGACCTCCAAAGATACGTCTGACGTTTGAGGTGGCAAGACAAGCAAGCAGCCCCAGTCTCTGTGCCTCTGTGCGAGCAGTGCCATGGGCATATGAGGCTGAGCAACAGCTTTCCAGGCTAGCTCCTTCTGGCTGCCAGCTATCTGCAGACGTTCGCATTTTCGGAGCAGGGCTGCCGGAGGCTCCCTCCACGGACCTCCAAAGATACGTCTGACGTTTGAGGTGGCAAGACAAGCAAGCAGCCCCAGTCTCTGTGCCTCTGTGCGAGCAGTGCCATGGGCAGATGAGGCTGAGCAACAGCTTTCCAGGCTAGCTCCTTCTGGCTGCGAGCTATCTGCAGATGTTCGCATTTTCGGAGCAGGGCTGCCGGAGGCTCCCTCCACGGCGCCCCAAAGATACGTCTGACGTTTGAGGTGGCAAGACAAGCAAGCAGCCCCAGTCTCTGTGCCTCTGTGCGAGCAGTGCCATGGGCAGATGAGGCTGAGCAACAGCTTTCCAGGCTAGCTCCTTCTGGCTGCCAGCTATCTGCAGACGTTCGCATTTTCGCAGCAGGGCTGCCGGAGGCTCCCTCCACGGACCTCCAAAGATACGTCTGACGTTTGAGGTGGCAAGACAAGCAAGCAGCCCCAGTCTCTGTGCCTCTGTGCGAGCAGTGCCATGGGCAGATGAGGCTGAGCAACAGCTTTCCAGGCTAGCTCCTTCTGGCTGCCAGCTATCTGCAGACGTTCGCATTTTCGGAGCAGGGCTGCCGGAGGCTCCCTCCACGGCGCCCCAAAGATACGTTTGACGTTTGAGGTGGCAAGACAAGCAAGCAGCCCCAGTCTCTGTGCCTCTGTGCGAGCAGTGCCATGGGCAGATGAGGCTGAGCAACAGCTTTCCAGGCTAGCTCCTTCTGGCTGCCAGCTATCTGCAGACGTTCGCATTTTCGGAGCAGGGCTGCCGGAGGCGCCCTCCACGGACCTCCAAAGATACGTCTGACGTTTGAGGTGGCAAGACAAGCAAGCAGCCCCAGTCTCTGTGCCTCTGTGCGAGCAGTGCCATGGGCAGATGAGGCTGAGCAACAGCTTTCCAGGCTAGCTCCTTCTGGCTGTGAGCTATCTGCAGACGTTCGCATTTTCGGAGCAGGGCTGCCGGAGGCTCCCTCCACGGACCTCCAAAGATACGTCTGACGTTTGAGGTGGCAAGACAAGCAAGCAGCCCCAGTCTCTGTGCCTCTGTGCGAGCAGTGCCATGGGCAGATGAGGCTGAGCAACAGCTTTCCAGGCTAGCTCCTTCTGGCTGCCAGCTATCTGCAGACGTTCGCATTTTCGGAGCAGGGCTGCCGGAGGCGCCCTCCACGGACCTCCAAAGATACGTCTGACGTTTGAGGTGGCAAGACAAGCAAGCAGCCCCAGTCTCTGTGCCTCTGTGCGAGCAGTGCCATGGGCAGATGAGGCTGAGCAAGAGCTTTCCAGGCTAGCTCCTTCTGGCTGCCAGCTATCTGCAGACGTTCGCATTTTCGGAGCAGGGCTGCCAGAGGCTCCCTCCACGGCGCCCCAAAGATACGTCTGACGTTTGAGGTGGCAAGACAAGCAAGCAGCCCCAGTCTCTGTGCCTCTGTGCGAGCAGTGCCATGGGCAGATGAGGCTGAGCAACAGCTTTCCAGGCTAGCTCCTTCTGGCTGCGAGCTATCTGCAGACGTTCGCATTTTCGGAGCAGGGCTGCCGGAGGCTCCCTCCACGGACCTCCAAAGATACGTCTGACGTTTGAGGTGGCAAGACAAGCAAGCAGCCCCAGTCTCTGTGCCTCTGTGCGAGCAGTGCCATGGGCAGATGAGGCTGAGCAACAGCTTTCCAGGCTAGCTCCTTCTGGCTGCCAGCTATCTGCAGACGTTCGCATTTTCGGAGCAGGGCTGCCGGAGGCTCCCTCCACGGACCTCCAAAGATACGTCTGACGTTTGAGGTGGCAAGACAAGCAAGCAGCCCCAGTCTCTGTGCCTCTGTGCGAGCAGTGCCATGGGCAGATGAGGCTGAGCAACAGCTTTCCAGGCTAGCTCCTTCTGGCTGCCAGCTATCTGCAGACGTTCGCATTTTCGGAGCAGGGCTGCCGGAGGCTCCCTCCACGGACCTCCAAAGATACGTCTGACGTTTGAGGTGGCAAGACAAGCAAGCAGCCCCAGTCTCTGTGCCTCTGTGCGAGCAGTGCCATGGGCAGATGAGGCTGAGCAACAGCTTTCCAGGCTAGCTCCTTCTGGCTGCCAGCTATCTGCAGACGTTCGCATTTTCGGAGCAGGGCTGCCGGAGGCTCCCTCCACGGACCTCCAAAGATACGTCTGACGTTTGAGGTGGCAAGACAAGCAAGCAGCCCCAGTCTCTGTGCCTCTGTGCGAGCAGTGCCATGGGCAGATGAGGCTGAGCAACAGCTTTCCAGGCTAGCTCCTTCTGGCTGCCAGCTATCTGCAGACGTTCGCATTTTCGGAGCAGGGCTGCCGGAGGCTCCCTCCACGGACCTCCAAAGATACGTCTGACGTTTGAGGTGGCAAGACAAGCAAGCAGCACCAGTCTCTGTGCCTCTGTGCGAGCAGTGCCATGGGCAGATGAGGCTGAGCAACAGCTTTCCAGGCTAGCTCCTTCTGGCTGCCAGCTATCTGCAGACGTTCGCATTTTCGGAGCAGGGCTGCCGGAGGCTCCCTCCACGGACCTCCAAAGATACGTTTGACGTTTGAGGTGGCAAGACAAGCAAGCAGCCCCAGTCTCTGTGCCTCTGTGCGAGCAGTTCCATGGGCAGATGAGGCTGAGCAACAGCTTTCCAGGCTAGCTCCTTCTGGCTGCCAGCTATCTGCAGACGTTCGCATTTTCGGAGCAGGGCTGCCGGAGGCTCCCTCCACGGCGCCCCAAAGATACGTCTGACGTTTGAGGTGGCAAGACAAGCAAGCAGCCCCAGTCTCTGTGCCTCTGTGCGAGCAGTGCCATGGGCAGATGAGGCTGAGCAACAGCTTTCCAGGCTAGCTCCTTCTGGCTGCCAGCTATCTGCAGACGTTCGCATTTTCGGAGCAGGGCTGCCGGAGGCTCCCTCCACGGACCTCCAAAGATACGTTTGACGTTTGAGGTGGCAAGACAAGCAAGCAGCCCCAGTCTCTGTGCCTCTGTGCGAGCAGTGCCATGGGCAGATGAGGCTGAGCAACAGCTTTCCAGGCTAGCTCCTTCTGGCTGCCAGCTATCTGCAGACGTTCGCATTTTCGGAGCAGGGCTGCCGGAGGCGCCCTCCACGGACCTCCAAAGATACGTCTGACGTTTGAGGTGGCAAGACAAGCAAGCAGCCCCAGTCTCTGTGCCTCTGTGCGAGCAGTGCCATGGGCAGATGAGGCTGAGCAACAGCTTTCCAGGCTAGCTCCTTCTGGCTGCGAGCTATCTGCAGACGTTCGCATTTTCGGAGCAGGGCTGCCGGAGGCTCCCTCCACGGACCTCCAAAGATACGTCTGACGTTTGAGGTGGCAAGACAAGCAAGCAGCCCCAGTCTCTGTGCCTCTGTGCGAGCAGTGCCATGGGCAGATGAGGCTGAGCAACAGCTTTCCAGGCTAGCTCCTTCTGGCTGCCAGCTATCTGCAGACGTTCGCATTTTCGGAGCAGGGCTGCCGGAGGCTCCCTCCACGGACCTCCAAAGATACGTCTGACGTTTGAGGTGGCAAGACAAGCAAGCAGCCCCAGTCTCTGTGCCTCTGTGCGAGCAGTGCCATGGGCAGATGAGGCTGAGCAAGAGCTTTCCAGGCTAGCTCCTTCTGGCTGCGAGCTATCTGCAGACGTTCGCATTTTCGGAGCAGGGCTGCCGGAGGCTCCCTCCACGGCGCCCCAAAGATACGTCTGACGTTTGAGGTGGCAAGACAAGCAAGCAGCCCCAGTCTCTGTGCCTCTGTGCGTGCAGTGCCATGGGCAGATGAGGCTGAGCAACAGCTTTCCAGGCTAGCTCCTTCTGGCTGCGAGCTATCTGCAGACGTTCGCATTTTCGGAGCAGGGCTGCCGGAGGCTCCCTCCACGGACCTCCAAAGATACGTCTGACATTTGAGGTGGCAAGACAAGCAAGCAGCCCCAGTCTCTGTGCCTCTGTGCGAGCAGTGCCATGGGCAGATGAGGCTGAGCAACAGCTTTCCAGGCTAGCTCCTTCTGGCTGCGAGCTATCTGCAGACGTTCGCATTTTCGGAGCAGGGCTGCCGGAGGCTCCCTCCACGGACCTCCAAAGATACGTCTGACGTTTGAGGTGGCAAGACAAGCAAGCAGCCCCAGTCTCTGTGCCTCTGTGCGAGCAGTGCCATGGGCAGATGAGGCTGAGCAACAGCTTTCCAGGCTAGCTCCTTCTGGCTGCGAGCTATCTGCAGATGTTCGCATTTTCGGAGCAGGGCTGCCGGAGGCTCCCTCCACGGCGCCCCAAAGATACGTCTGACGTTTGAGGTGGCAAGACAAGCAAGCAGCCCCAGTCTCTGTGCCTCTGTGCGAGCAGTGCCATGGGCAGATGAGGCTGAGCAACAGCTTTCCAGGCTAGCTCCTTCTGGCTGCCAGCTATCTGCAGACGTTCGCATTTTCGCAGCAGGGCTGCCGGAGGCTCCCTCCACGGACCTCCAAAGATACGTCTGACGTTTGAGGTGGCAAGACAAGCAAGCAGCCCCAGTCTCTGTGCCTCTGTGCGAGCAGTGCCATGGGCAGATGAGGCTGAGCAACAGCTTTCCAGGCTAGCTCCTTCTGGCTGCCAGCTATCTGCAGACGTTCGCATTTTCGGAGCAGGGCTGCCGGAGGCTCCCTCCACGGACCTCCAAAGATACGTTTGACGTTTGAGGTGGCAAGACAAGCAAGCAGCCCCAGTCTCTGTGCCTCTGTGCGAGCAGTGCCATGGGCAGATGAGGCTGAGCAACAGCTTTCCAGGCTAGCTCCTTCTGGCTGCCAGCTATCTGCAGACGTTCGCATTTTCGGAGCAGGGCTGCCGGAGGCACCCTCCACGGACCTCCAAAGATACGTCTGACGTTTGAGGTGGCAAGACAAGCAAGCAGCCCCAGTCTCTGTGCCTCTGTGCGAGCAGTGCCATGGGCAGATGAGGCTGAGCAACAGCTTTCCAGGCTAGCTCCTTCTGGCTGTGAGCTATCTGCAGACGTTCGCATTTTCGGAGCAGGGCTGCCGGAGGCTCCCTCCACGGACCTCCAAAGATACGTCTGACGTTTGAGGTGGCAAGACAAGCAAGCAGCCCCAGTCTCTGTGCCTCTGTGCGAGCAGTGCCATGGGCAGATGAGGCTGAGCAACAGCTTTCCAGGCTAGCTCCTTCTGGCTGCCAGCTATCTGCAGACGTTCGCATTTTCGGAGCAGGGCTGCCGGAGGCGCCCTCCACGGACCTCCAAAGATACGTCTGACGTTTGAGGTGGCAAGACAAGCAAGCAGCCCCAGTCTCTGTGCCTCTGTGCGAGCAGTGCCATGGGCAGATGAGGCTGAGCAAGAGCTTTCCAGGCTAGCTCCTTCTGGCTGCGAGCTATCTGCAGACGTTCGCATTTTCGGAGCAGGGCTGCCGGAGGCTCCCTCCACGGCGCCCCAAAGATACGTCTGACGTTTGAGGTGGCAAGACAAGCAAGCAGCCCCAGTCTCTGTGCCTCTGTGCGAGCAGTGCCATGGGCAGATGAGGCTGAGCAACAGCTTTCCAGGCTAGCTCCTTCTGGCTGCGAGCTATCTGCAGACGTTCGCATTTTCGGAGCAGGGCTGCCGGAGGCTCCCTCCACGGACCTCCAAAGATACGTCTGACGTTTGAGGTGGCAAGACAAGCAAGCAGCCCCAGTCTCTGTGCCTCTGTGCAAGCAGTGCCATGGGCAGATGAGGCTGAGCAACAGCTTTCCAGGCTAGCTCCTTCTGGCTGCGAGCTATCTGCAGACGTTCGCATTTTCGGAGCAGGGCTGCCGGAGGCTCCCTCCACGGACCTCCAAAGATACGTCTGACGTTTGAGGTGGCAAGACAAGCAAGCAGCCCCAGTCTCTGTGCCTCTGTGCGAGCAGTGCCATGGGCAGATGAGGCTGAGCAACAGCTTTCCAGGCTAGCTCCTTCTGGCTGCCAGCTATCTGCAGACGTTCGCATTTTCGGAGCAGGGCTGCCGGAGGCTCCCTCCACGGACCTCCAAAGATACGTCTGACGTTTGAGGTGGCAAGACAAGCAAGCAGCACCAGTCTCTGTGCCTCTGTGCGAGCAGTGCCATGGGCAGATGAGGCTGAGCAACAGCTTTCCAGGCTAGCTCCTTCTGGCTGCCAGCTATCTGCAGACGTTCGCATTTTCGGAGCAGGGCTGCCGGAGGCTCCCTCCACGGACCTCCAAAGATACGTCTGACGTTTGAGGTGGCAAGACAAGCAAGCAGCACCAGTCTCTGTGCCTCTGTGCGAGCAGTGCCATGGGCAGATGAGGCTGAGCAAGAGCTTTCCAGGCTAGCTCCTTCTGGCTGCCAGCTATCTGCAGACGTTCGCATTTTCGGAGCAGGGCTGCCGGAGGCTCGCTCCACGGACCTCCAAAGATACGTTTGACGTTTGAGGTGGCAAGACAAGCAAGCAGCCCCAGTCTCTGTGCCTCCGTGCGAGCAGTGCCATGGGCAGATGAGGCTGAGCAAGAGCTTTCCAGGCTAGCTCCTTCTGGCTGCGAGCTATATGCAGACGTTCGCATTTTCGGAGCAGGGCTGCCGGAGGCTCCCTCCACGGCGCCCCAAAGATACGTCTGACGTTTGAGGTGGCAAGACAAGCAAGCAGCCCCAGTCTCTGTGCCTCTGTGCGAGCAGTGCCATGGGCAGATGAGGCTGAGCAACAGCTTTCCAGGCTAGCTCCTTCTGGCTGCCAGCTATCTGCAGACGTTCGCATTTTCGGAGCAGGGCTGCCGGAGGCTCCCTCCACGGACCTCCAAAGATACGTTTGACGTTTGAGGTGGCAAGACAAGCAAGCAGCCCCAGTCTCTGTGCCTCTGTGCGAGCAGTGCCATGGGCAGATGAGGCTGAGCAACAGCTTTCCAGGCTAGCTCCTTCTGGCTGCCAGCTATCTGCAGACGTTCGCATTTTCGGAGCAGGGCTGCCGGAGGCTCCCTCCACGGACCTCCAAAGATACGTCTGACATTTGAGGTGGCAAGACAAGCAAGCAGCCCCAGTCTCTGTGCCTCTGTGCGAGCAGTGCCATGGGCAGATGAGGCTGAGCAACAGCTTTCCAGGCTAGCTCCTTCTGGCTGCCAGCTATCTGCAGACGTTCGCATTTTCGGAGCAGGGCTGCCGGAGGCTCCCTCCACGGACCTCCAAAGATACGTCTGACGTTTGAGGTGGCAAGACAAGCAAGCAGCCCCAGTCTCTGTGCCTCTGTGCGAGCAGTGCCATGGGCAGATGAGGCTGAGCAACAGCTTTCCAGGCTAGCTCCTTCTGGCTGCGAGCTATCTGCAGACGTTCGCATTTTCGGAGCAGGGCTGCCGGAGGCTCCCTCCACGGCGCCCCAAAGATACGTTTGACGTTTGAGGTGGCAAGACAAGCAAGCAGCCCCAGTCTCTGTGCCTCTGTGCGAGCAGTGCCATGGGCAGATGAGGCTGAGCAACAGCTTTCCAGGCTAGCTCCTTCTGGCTGCCAGCTATCTGCAGACGTTCGCATTTTCGCAGCAGGGCTGCCGGAGGCTCCCTCCACGGACCTCCAAAGATACGTCTGACGTTTGAGGTGGCAAGACAAGCAAGCAGCCCCAGTCTCTGTGCCTCTGTGCGAGCAGTGCCATGGGCAGATGAGGCTGAGCAACAGCTTTCCAGGCTAGCTCCTTCTGGCTGCCAGCTATCTGCAGACGTTCGCATTTTCGGAGCAGGGCTGCCGGAGGCTCCCTCCACGGACCTCCAAAGATACGTTTGACGTTTGAGGTGGCAAGACAAGCAAGCAGCCCCAGTCTCTGTGCCTCTGTGCGAGCAGTGCCATGGGCAGATGAGGCTGAGCAACAGCTTTCCAAGCTAGCTCCTTCTGGCTGCCAGCTATCTGCAGACGTTCGCATTTTCGGAGCAGGGCTGCCGGAGGCGCCCTCCACGGACCTCCAAAGATACGTCTGACGTTTGAGGTGGCAAGACAAGCAAGCAGCCCCAGTCTCTGTGCCTCTGTGCGAGCAGTGCCATGGGCAGATGAGGCTGAGCAACAGCTTTCCAGGCTAGCTCCTTCTGGCTGTGAGCTATCTGCAGACGTTCGCATTTTCGGAGCAGGGCTGCCGGAGGCTCCCTCCACGGACCTCCAAAGATACGTCTGACGTTTGAGGTGGCAAGACAAGCAAGCAGCCCCAGTCTCTGTGCCTCTGTGCGAGCAGTGCCATGGGCAGATGAGGCTGAGCAACAGCTTTCCAGGCTAGCTCCTTCTGGCTGCCAGCTATCTGCAGACGTTCGCATTTTCGGAGCAGGGCTGCCGGAGGCGCCCTCCACGGACCTCCAAAGATACGTCTGACGTTTGAGGTGGCAAGACAAGCAAGCAGCCCCAGTCTCTGTGCCTCTGTGCGAGCAGTGCCATGGGCAGATGAGGCTGAGCAAGAGCTTTCCAGGCTAGCTCCTTCTGGCTGCGAGCTATCTGCAGACGTTCGCATTTTCGGAGCAGGGCTGCCGGAGGCTCCCTCCACGGCGCCCCAAAGATACGTCTGACGTTTGAGGTGGCAAGACAAGCAAGCAGCCCCAGTCTCTGTGCCTCTGTGCGAGCAGTGCCATGGGCAGATGAGGCTGAGCAACAGCTTTCCAGGCTAGCTCCTTCTGGCTGCGAGCTATCTGCAGACGTTCGCATTTTCGGAGCAGGGCTGCCGGAGGCTCCCTCCACGGACCTCCAAAGATACGTCTGACGTTTGAGGTGGCAAGACAAGCAAGCAGCCCCAGTCTCTGTGCCTCTGTGCAAGCAGTGCCATGGGCAGATGAGGCTGAGCAACAGCTTTCCAGGCTAGCTCCTTCTGGCTGCGAGCTATCTGCAGACGTTCGCATTTTCGGAGCAGGGCTGCCGGAGGCTCCCTCCACGGACCTCCAAAGATACGTCTGACGTTTGAGGTGGCAAGACAAGCAAGCAGCCCCAGTCTCTGTGCCTCTGTGCGAGCAGTGCCATGGGCAGATGAGGCTGAGCAACAGCTTTCCAGGCTAGCTCCTTCTGGCTGCCAGCTATCTGCAGACGTTCGCATTTTCGGAGCAGGGCTGCCGGAGGCTCCCTCCACGGACCTCCAAAGATACGTCTGACGTTTGAGGTGGCAAGACAAGCAAGCAGCACCAGTCTCTGTGCCTCTGTGCGAGCAGTGCCATGGGCAGATGAGGCTGAGCAACAGCTTTCCAGGCTAGCTCCTTCTGGCTGCCAGCTATCTGCAGACGTTCGCATTTTCGGAGCAGGGCTGCCGGAGGCTCCCTCCACGGACCTCCAAAGATACGTCTGACGTTTGAGGTGGCAAGACAAGCAAGCAGCACCAGTCTCTGTGCCTCTGTGCGAGCAGTGCCATGGGCAGATGAGGCTGAGCAACAGCTTTCCAGGCTAGCTCCTTCTGGCTGCCAGCTATCTGCAGACGTTCGCATTTTCGGAGCAGGGCTGCCGGAGGCTCCCTCCACGGACCTCCAAAGATACGTTTGACGTTTGAGGTGGCAAGACAAGCAAGCAGCCCCAGTCTCTGTGCCTCTGTGCGAGCAGTTCCATGGGCAGATGAGGCTGAGCAACAGCTTTCCAGGCTAGCTCCTTCTGGCTGCCAGCTATCTGCAGACGTTCGCATTTTCGGAGCAGGGCTGCCGGAGGCTCCCTCCACGGCGCCCCAAAGATACGTCTGACGTTTGAGGTGGCAAG
The DNA here is from genome assembly GCF_030867145.1 of Opisthocomus hoazin. NCBI lineage: Eukaryota > Metazoa > Chordata > Aves > Opisthocomiformes > Opisthocomidae > Opisthocomus > Opisthocomus hoazin. The sequence continues at coordinate 26,206 of NW_027448800.1, forward strand.
ACAAGCAAGCAGCCCCAGTCTCTGTGCCTCTGTGCGAGCAGTGCCATGGGCAGATGAGGCTGAGCAACAGCTTTCCAGGCTAGCTCCTTCTGGCTGCCAGCTATCTGCAGACGTTCGCATTTTCGGAGCAGGGCTGCCGGAGGCTCCCTCCACGGACCTCCAAAGATACGTTTGACGTTTGAGGTGGCAAGACAAGCAAGCAGCCCCAGTCTCTGTGCCTCTGTGCGAGCAGTGCCATGGGCAGATGAGGCTGAGCAACAGCTTTCCAGGCTAGCTCCTTCTGGCTGCCAGCTATCTGCAGACGTTCGCATTTTCGGAGCAGGGCTGCCGGAGGCGCCCTCCACGGACCTCCAAAGATACGTCTGACGTTTGAGGTGGCAAGACAAGCAAGCAGCCCCAGTCTCTGTGCCTCTGTGCGAGCAGTGCCATGGGCAGATGAGGCTGAGCAACAGCTTTCCAGGCTAGCTCCTTCTGGCTGCGAGCTATCTGCAGACGTTCGCATTTTCGGAGCAGGGCTGCCGGAGGCTCCCTCCACGGACCTCCAAAGATACGTCTGACGTTTGAGGTGGCAAGACAAGCAAGCAGCCCCAGTCTCTGTGCCTCTGTGCGAGCAGTGCCATGGGCAGATGAGGCTGAGCAACAGCTTTCCAGGCTAGCTCCTTCTGGCTGCCAGCTATCTGCAGACGTTCGCATTTTCGGAGCAGGGCTGCCGGAGGCTCCCTCCACGGACCTCCAAAGATACGTCTGACGTTTGAGGTGGCAAGACAAGCAAGCAGCCCCAGTCTCTGTGCCTCTGTGCGAGCAGTGCCATGGGCAGATGAGGCTGAGCAAGAGCTTTCCAGGCTAGCTCCTTCTGGCTGCGAGCTATCTGCAGACGTTCGCATTTTCGGAGCAGGGCTGCCGGAGGCTCCCTCCACGGCGCCCCAAAGATACGTCTGACGTTTGAGGTGGCAAGACAAGCAAGCAGCCCCAGTCTCTGTGCCTCTGTGCGTGCAGTGCCATGGGCAGATGAGGCTGAGCAACAGCTTTCCAGGCTAGCTCCTTCTGGCTGCGAGCTATCTGCAGACGTTCGCATTTTCGGAGCAGGGCTGCCGGAGGCTCCCTCCACGGACCTCCAAAGATACGTCTGACATTTGAGGTGGCAAGACAAGCAAGCAGCCCCAGTCTCTGTGCCTCTGTGCGAGCAGTGCCATGGGCAGATGAGGCTGAGCAACAGCTTTCCAGGCTAGCTCCTTCTGGCTGCGAGCTATCTGCAGACGTTCGCATTTTCGGAGCAGGGCTGCCGGAGGCTCCCTCCACGGACCTCCAAAGATACGTCTGACGTTTGAGGTGGCAAGACAAGCAAGCAGCCCCAGTCTCTGTGCCTCTGTGCGAGCAGTGCCATGGGCAGATGAGGCTGAGCAACAGCTTTCCAGGCTAGCTCCTTCTGGCTGCGAGCTATCTGCAGATGTTCGCATTTTCGGAGCAGGGCTGCCGGAGGCTCCCTCCACGGCGCCCCAAAGATACGTCTGACGTTTGAGGTGGCAAGACAAGCAAGCAGCCCCAGTCTCTGTGCCTCTGTGCGAGCAGTGCCATGGGCAGATGAGGCTGAGCAACAGCTTTCCAGGCTAGCTCCTTCTGGCTGCCAGCTATCTGCAGACGTTCGCATTTTCGCAGCAGGGCTGCCGGAGGCTCCCTCCACGGACCTCCAAAGATACGTCTGACGTTTGAGGTGGCAAGACAAGCAAGCAGCCCCAGTCTCTGTGCCTCTGTGCGAGCAGTGCCATGGGCAGATGAGGCTGAGCAACAGCTTTCCAGGCTAGCTCCTTCTGGCTGCCAGCTATCTGCAGACGTTCGCATTTTCGGAGCAGGGCTGCCGGAGGCTCCCTCCACGGACCTCCAAAGATACGTTTGACGTTTGAGGTGGCAAGACAAGCAAGCAGCCCCAGTCTCTGTGCCTCTGTGCGAGCAGTGCCATGGGCAGATGAGGCTGAGCAACAGCTTTCCAGGCTAGCTCCTTCTGGCTGCCAGCTATCTGCAGACGTTCGCATTTTCGGAGCAGGGCTGCCGGAGGCGCCCTCCACGGACCTCCAAAGATACGTCTGACGTTTGAGGTGGCAAGACAAGCAAGCAGCCCCAGTCTCTGTGCCTCTGTGCGAGCAGTGCCATGGGCAGATGAGGCTGAGCAACAGCTTTCCAGGCTAGCTCCTTCTGGCTGTGAGCTATCTGCAGACGTTCGCATTTTCGGAGCAGGGCTGCCGGAGGCTCCCTCCACGGACCTCCAAAGATACGTCTGACGTTTGAGGTGGCAAGACAAGCAAGCAGCCCCAGTCTCTGTGCCTCTGTGCGAGCAGTGCCATGGGCAGATGAGGCTGAGCAACAGCTTTCCAGGCTAGCTCCTTCTGGCTGCCAGCTATCTGCAGACGTTCGCATTTTCGGAGCAGGGCTGCCGGAGGCGCCCTCCACGGACCTCCAAAGATACGTCTGACGTTTGAGGTGGCAAGACAAGCAAGCAGCCCCAGTCTCTGTGCCTCTGTGCGAGCAGTGCCATGGGCAGATGAGGCTGAGCAAGAGCTTTCCAGGCTAGCTCCTTCTGGCTGCGAGCTATCTGCAGACGTTCGCATTTTCGGAGCAGGGCTGCCGGAGGCTCCCTCCACGGCGCCCCAAAGATACGTCTGACGTTTGAGGTGGCAAGACAAGCAAGCAGCCCCAGTCTCTGTGCCTCTGTGCGAGCAGTGCCATGGGCAGATGAGGCTGAGCAACAGCTTTCCAGGCTAGCTCCTTCTGGCTGCGAGCTATCTGCAGACGTTCGCATTTTCGGAGCAGGGCTGCCGGAGGCTCCCTCCACGGACCTCCAAAGATACGTCTGACGTTTGAGGTGGCAAGACAAGCAAGCAGCCCCAGTCTCTGTGCCTCTGTGCAAGCAGTGCCATGGGCAGATGAGGCTGAGCAACAGCTTTCCAGGCTAGCTCCTTCTGGCTGCGAGCTATCTGCAGACGTTCGCATTTTCGGAGCAGGGCTGCCGGAGGCTCCCTCCACGGACCTCCAAAGATACGTCTGACGTTTGAGGTGGCAAGACAAGCAAGCAGCCCCAGTCTCTGTGCCTCTGTGCGAGCAGTGCCATGGGCAGATGAGGCTGAGCAACAGCTTTCCAGGCTAGCTCCTTCTGGCTGCCAGCTATCTGCAGACGTTCGCATTTTCGGAGCAGGGCTGCCGGAGGCTCCCTCCACGGACCTCCAAAGATACGTCTGACGTTTGAGGTGGCAAGACAAGCAAGCAGCACCAGTCTCTGTGCCTCTGTGCGAGCAGTGCCATGGGCAGATGAGGCTGAGCAACAGCTTTCCAGGCTAGCTCCTTCTGGCTGCCAGCTATCTGCAGACGTTCGCATTTTCGGAGCAGGGCTGCCGGAGGCTCCCTCCACGGACCTCCAAAGATACGTCTGACGTTTGAGGTGGCAAGACAAGCAAGCAGCCCCAGTCTCTGTGCCTCTGTGCGAGCAGTGCCATGGGCAGATGAGGCTGAGCAAGAGCTTTCCAGGCTAGCTCCTTCTGGCTGCCAGCTATCTGCAGACGTTCGCATTTTCGGAGCAGGGCTGCCGGAGGCTCGCTCCACGGACCTCCAAAGATACGTTTGACGTTTGAGGTGGCAAGACAAGCAAGCAGCCCCAGTCTCTGTGCCTCCGTGCGAGCAGTGCCATGGGCAGATGAGGCTGAGCAAGAGCTTTCCAGGCTAGCTCCTTCTGGCTGCGAGCTATATGCAGACGTTCGCATTTTCGGAGCAGGGCTGCCGGAGGCTCCCTCCACGGCGCCCCAAAGATACGTCTGACGTTTGAGGTGGCAAGACAAGCAAGCAGCCCCAGTCTCTGTGCCTCTGTGCGAGCAGTGCCATGGGCAGATGAGGCTGAGCAACAGCTTTCCAGGCTAGCTCCTTCTGGCTGCCAGCTATCTGCAGACGTTCGCATTTTCGGAGCAGGGCTGCCGGAGGCTCCCTCCACGGACCTCCAAAGATACGTCTGACGTTTGAGGTGGCAAGACAAGCAAGCAGCCCCAGTCTCTGTGCCTCTGTGCGAGCAGTGCCATGGGCAGATGAGGCTGAGCAACAGCTTTCCAGGCTAGCTCCTTCTGGCTGCCAGCTATCTGCAGACGTTCGCATTTTCGGAGCAGGGCTGCCGGAGGCTCCCTCCACGGACCTCCAAAGATACGTCTGACATTTGAGGTGGCAAGACAAGCAAGCAGCCCCAGTCTCTGTGCCTCTGTGCGAGCAGTGCCATGGGCAGATGAGGCTGAGCAACAGCTTTCCAGGCTAGCTCCTTCTGGCTGCCAGCTATCTGCAGACGTTCGCATTTTCGGAGCAGGGCTGCCGGAGGCTCCCTCCACGGACCTCCAAAGATACGTCTGACGTTTGAGGTGGCAAGACAAGCAAGCAGCCCCAGTCTCTGTGCCTCTGTGCGAGCAGTGCCATGGGCAGATGAGGCTGAGCAACAGCTTTCCAGGCTAGCTCCTTCTGGCTGCGAGCTATCTGCAGACGTTCGCATTTTCGGAGCAGGGCTGCCGGAGGCTCCCTCCACGGCGCCCCAAAGATACGTTTGACGTTTGAGGTGGCAAGACAAGCAAGCAGCCCCAGTCTCTGTGCCTCTGTGCGAGCAGTGCCATGGGCAGATGAGGCTGAGCAACAGCTTTCCAGGCTAGCTCCTTCTGGCTGCCAGCTATCTGCAGACGTTCGCATTTTCGCAGCAGGGCTGCCGGAGGCTCCCTCCACGGACCTCCAAAGATACGTCTGACGTTTGAGGTGGCAAGACAAGCAAGCAGCCCCAGTCTCTGTGCCTCTGTGCGAGCAGTGCCATGGGCAGATGAGGCTGAGCAACAGCTTTCCAGGCTAGCTCCTTCTGGCTGCCAGCTATCTGCAGACGTTCGCATTTTCGGAGCAGGGCTGCCGGAGGCTCCCTCCACGGACCTCCAAAGATACGTTTGACGTTTGAGGTGGCAAGACAAGCAAGCAGCCCCAGTCTCTGTGCCTCTGTGCGAGCAGTGCCATGGGCAGATGAGGCTGAGCAACAGCTTTCCAAGCTAGCTCCTTCTGGCTGCCAGCTATCTGCAGACGTTCGCATTTTCGGAGCAGGGCTGCCGGAGGCGCCCTCCACGGACCTCCAAAGATACGTCTGACGTTTGAGGTGGCAAGACAAGCAAGCAGCCCCAGTCTCTGTGCCTCTGTGCGAGCAGTGCCATGGGCAGATGAGGCTGAGCAACAGCTTTCCAGGCTAGCTCCTTCTGGCTGTGAGCTATCTGCAGACGTTCGCATTTTCGGAGCAGGGCTGCCGGAGGCTCCCTCCACGGACCTCCAAAGATACGTCTGACGTTTGAGGTGGCAAGACAAGCAAGCAGCCCCAGTCTCTGTGCCTCTGTGCGAGCAGTGCCATGGGCAGATGAGGCTGAGCAACAGCTTTCCAGGCTAGCTCCTTCTGGCTGCCAGCTATCTGCAGACGTTCGCATTTTCGGAGCAGGGCTGCCGGAGGCGCCCTCCACGGACCTCCAAAGATACGTCTGACGTTTGAGGTGGCAAGACAAGCAAGCAGCCCCAGTCTCTGTGCCTCTGTGCGAGCAGTGCCATGGGCAGATGAGGCTGAGCAAGAGCTTTCCAGGCTAGCTCCTTCTGGCTGCGAGCTATCTGCAGACGTTCGCATTTTCGGAGCAGGGCTGCCGGAGGCTCCCTCCACGGCGCCCCAAAGATACGTCTGACGTTTGAGGTGGCAAGACAAGCAAGCAGCCCCAGTCTCTGTGCCTCTGTGCGAGCAGTGCCATGGGCAGATGAGGCTGAGCAACAGCTTTCCAGGCTAGCTCCTTCTGGCTGCGAGCTATCTGCAGACGTTCGCATTTTCGGAGCAGGGCTGCCGGAGGCTCCCTCCACGGACCTCCAAAGATACGTCTGACGTTTGAGGTGGCAAGACAAGCAAGCAGCCCCAGTCTCTGTGCCTCTGTGCAAGCAGTGCCATGGGCAGATGAGGCTGAGCAACAGCTTTCCAGGCTAGCTCCTTCTGGCTGCGAGCTATCTGCAGACGTTCGCATTTTCGGAGCAGGGCTGCCGGAGGCTCCCTCCACGGACCTCCAAAGATACGTCTGACGTTTGAGGTGGCAAGACAAGCAAGCAGCCCCAGTCTCTGTGCCTCTGTGCGAGCAGTGCCATGGGCAGATGAGGCTGAGCAACAGCTTTCCAGGCTAGCTCCTTCTGGCTGCCAGCTATCTGCAGACGTTCGCATTTTCGGAGCAGGGCTGCCGGAGGCTCCCTCCACGGACCTCCAAAGATACGTCTGACGTTTGAGGTGGCAAGACAAGCAAGCAGCACCAGTCTCTGTGCCTCTGTGCGAGCAGTGCCATGGGCAGATGAGGCTGAGCAACAGCTTTCCAGGCTAGCTCCTTCTGGCTGCCAGCTATCTGCAGACGTTCGCATTTTCGGAGCAGGGCTGCCGGAGGCTCCCTCCACGGACCTCCAAAGATACGTCTGACGTTTGAGGTGGCAAGACAAGCAAGCAGCACCAGTCTCTGTGCCTCTGTGCGAGCAGTGCCATGGGCAGATGAGGCTGAGCAAGAGCTTTCCAGGCTAGCTCCTTCTGGCTGCCAGCTATCTGCAGACGTTCGCATTTTCGGAGCAGGGCTGCCGGAGGCTCGCTCCACGGACCTCCAAAGATACGTTTGACGTTTGAGGTGGCAAGACAAGCAAGCAGCCCCAGTCTCTGTGCCTCTGTGCGAGCAGTGCCATGGGCAGATGAGGCTGAGCAAGAGCTTTCCAGGCTAGCTCCTTCTGGCTGCGAGCTATATGCAGACGTTCGCATTTTCGGAGCAGGGCTGCCGGAGGCTCCCTCCACGGCGCCCCAAAGATACGTCTGACGTTTGAGGTGGCAAGACAAGCAAGCAGCCCCAGTCTCTGTGCCTCTGTGCGAGCAGTGCCATGGGCAGATGAGGCTGAGCAACAGCTTTCCAGGCTAGCTCCTTCTGGCTGCCAGCTATCTGCAGACGTTCGCATTTTCGGAGCAGGGCTGCCGGAGGCTCCCTCCACGGACCTCCAAAGATACGTTTGACGTTTGAGGTGGCAAGACAAGCAAGCAGCCCCAGTCTCTGTGCCTCTGTGCGAGCAGTGCCATGGGCAGATGAGGCTGAGCAACAGCTTTCCAGGCTAGCTCCTTCTGGCTGCCAGCTATCTGCAGACGTTCGCATTTTCGGAGCAGGGCTGCCGGAGGCGCCCTCCACGGACCTCCAAAGATACGTCTGACGTTTGAGGTGGCAAGACAAGCAAGCAGCCCCAGTCTCTGTGCCTCTGTGCGAGCAGTGCCATGGGCACATGAGGCTGAGCAACAGCTTTCCAGGCTAGCTCCTTCTGGCTGTGAGCTATCTGCAGACGTTCGCATTTTCGGAGCAGGGCTGCCGGAGGCTCCCTCCACGGACCTCCAAAGATACGTCTGACGTTTGAGGTGGCAAGACAAGCAAGCAGCCCCAGTCTCTGTGCCTCTGTGCGAGCAGTGCCATGGGCAGATGAGGCTGAGCAACAGCTTTCCAGGCTAGCTCCTTCTGGCTGCCAGCTATCTGCAGACGTTCGCATTTTCGGAGCAGGGCTGCCGGAGGCGCCCTCCACGGACCTCCAAAGATACGTCTGACGTTTGAGGTGGCAAGACAAGCAAGCAGCCCCAGTCTCTGTGCCTCTGTGCGAGCAGTGCCATGGGCAGATGAGGCTGAGCAACAGCTTTCCAGGCTAGCTCCTTCTGGCTGCCAGCTATCTGCAGACGTTCGCATTTTCGGAGCAGGGCTGCCGGAGGCTCCCTCCACGGCGCCCCAAAGATACGTCTGACGTTTGAGGTGGCAAGACAAGCAAGCAGCCCCAGTCTCTGTGCCTCTGTGCGAGCAGTGCCATGGGCAGATGAGGCTGAGCAACAGCTTTCCAGGCTAGCTCCTTCTGGCTGTGAGCTATCTGCAGACGTTCGCATTTTCGGAGCAGGGCTGCCGGAGGCTCCCTCCACGGACCTCCAAAGATACGTCTGACGTTTGAGGTGGCAAGACAAGCAAGCAGCCCCAGTCTCTGTGCCTCTGTGCGAGCAGTGCCATGGGCAGATGAGGCTGAGCAACAGCTTTCCAGGCTAGCTCCTTCTGGCTGCCAGCTATCTGCAGACGTTCGCATTTTCGGAGCAGGGCTGCCGGAGGCGCCCTCCACGGACCTCCAAAGATACGTCTGACGTTTGAGGTGGCAAGACAAGCAAGCAGCCCCAGTCTCTGTGCCTCTGTGCGAGCAGTGCCATGGGCAGATGAGGCTGAGCAACAGCTTTCCAGGCTAGCTCCTTCTGGCTGCCAGCTATCTGCAGACGTTCGCATTTTCGGAGCAGGGCTGCCGGAGGCTCCCTCCACGGCGCCCCAAAGATACGTCTGACGTTTGAGGTGGCAAGACAAGCAAGCAGCCCCAGTCTCTGTGCCTCTGTGCGAGCAGTGCCATGGGCAGATGAGGCTGAGCAACAGCTTTCCAGGCTAGCTCCTTCTGGCTGCGAGCTATCTGCAGACGTTCGCATTTTCGGAGCAGGGCTGCCGGAGGCTCCCTCCACGGACCTCCAAAGATACGTCTGACGTTTGAGGTGGCAAGACAAGCAAGCAGCCCCAGTCTCTGTGCCTCTGTGCAAGCAGTGCCATGGGCAGATGAGGCTGAGCAACAGCTTTCCAGGCTAGCTCCTTCTGGCTGCGAGCTATCTGCAGACGTTCGCATTTTCGGAGCAGGGCTGCCGGAGGCTCCCTCCACGGACCTCCAAAGATACGTCTGACGTTTGAGGTGGCAAGACAAGCAAGCAGCCCCAGTCTCTGTGCCTCTGTGCGAGCAGTGCCATGGGCAGATGAGGCTGAGCAACAGCTTTCCAGGCTAGCTCCTTCTGGCTGCCAGCTATCTGCAGACGTTCGCATTTTCGGAGCAGGGCTGCCGGAGGCTCCCTCCACGGACCTCCAAAGATACGTCTGACGTTTGAGGTGGCAAGACAAGCAAGCAGCCCCAGTCTCTGTGCCTCTGTGCGAGCAGTGCCATGGGCAGATGAGGCTGAGCAACAGCTTTCCAGGCTAGCTCCTTCTGGCTGCCAGCTATCTGCAGACGTTCGCATTTTCGGAGCAGGGCTGCCGGAGGCTCCCTCCACGGACCTCCAAAGATACGTCTGACGTTTGAGGTGGCAAGACAAGCAAGCAGCCCCAGTCTCTGTGCCTCTGTGCGAGCAGTGCCATGGGCAGATGAGGCTGAGCAAGAGCTTTCCAGGCTAGCTCCTTCTGGCTGCCAGCTATCTGCAGACGTTCGCATTTTCGGAGCAGGGCTGCCGGAGGCTCCCTCCACGGACCTCCAAAGATACGTTTGACGTTTGAGGTGGCAAGACAAGCAAGCAGCCCCAGTCTCTGTGCCTCTGTGCGAGCAGTGCCATGGGCAGATGAGGCTGAGCAAGAGCTTTCCAGGCTAGCTCCTTCTGGCTGCGAGCTATATGCAGACGTTCGCATTTTCGGAGCAGGGCTGCCGGAGGCTCCCTCCACGGCGCCCCAAAGATACGTCTGACGTTTGAGGTGGCAAGACAAGCAAGCAGCCCCAGTCTCTGTGCCTCTGTGCGAGCAGTGCCATGGGCAGATGAGGCTGAGCAACAGCTTTCCAGGCTAGCTCCTTCTGGCTGCCAGCTATCTGCAGACGTTCGCATTTTCGGAGCAGGGCTGCCGGAGGCTCCCTCCACGGACCTCCAAAGATACGTTTGACGTTTGAGGTGGCAAGACAAGCAAGCAGCCCCAGTCTCTGTGCCTCTGTGCGAGCAGTGCCATGGGCAGATGAGGCTGAGCAACAGCTTTCCAGGCTAGCTCCTTCTGGCTGCCAGCTATCTGCAGACGTTCGCATTTTCGGAGCAGGGCTGCCGGAGGCGCCCTCCACGGACCTCCAAAGATACGTCTGACGTTTGAGGTGGCAAGACAAGCAAGCAGCCCCAGTCTCTGTGCCTCTGTGCGAGCAGTGCCATGGGCAGATGAGGCTGAGCAACAGCTTTCCAGGCTAGCTCCTTCTGGCTGTGAGCTATCTGCAGACGTTCGCATTTTCGGAGCAGGGCTGCCGGAGGCTCCCTCCACGGACCTCCAAAGATACGTCTGACGTTTGAGGTGGCAAGACAAGGAAGCAGCCCCAGTCTCTGTGCCTCTGTGCGAGCAGTGCCATGGGCAGATGAGGCTGAGCAACAGCTTTCCAGGCTAGCTCCTTCTGGCTGCCAGCTATCTGCAGACGTTCGCATTTTCGGAGCAGGGCTGCCGGAGGCGCCCTCCACGGACCTCCAAAGATACGTCTGACGTTTGAGGTGGCAAGACAAGCAAGCAGCCCCAGTCTCTGTGCCTCTGTGCGAGCAGTGCCATGGGCAGATGAGGCTGAGCAACAGCTTTCCAGGCTAGCTCCTTCTGGCTGCCAGCTATCTGCAGACGTTCGCATTTTCGGAGCAGGGCTGCCGGAGGCTCCCTCCACGGCGCCCCAAAGATACGTCTGACGTTTGAGGTGGCAAGACAAGCAAGCAGCCCCAGTCTCTGTGCCTCTGTGCGAGCAGTGCCATGGGCAGATGAGGCTGAGCAACAGCTTTCCAGGCTAGCTCCTTCTGGCTGCGAGCTATCTGCAGACGTTCGCATTTTCGGAGCAGGGCTGCCGGAGGCTCCCTCCACGGACCTCCAAAGATACGTCTGACGTTTGAGGTGGCAAGACAAGCAAGCAGCCCCAGTCTCTGTGCCTCTGTGCGAGCAGTGCCATGGGCAGATGAGGCTGAGCAACAGCTTTCCAGGCTAGCTCCTTCTGGCTGCCAGCTATCTGCAGACGTTCGCATTTTCGGAGCAGGGCTGCCGGAGGCTCCCTCCACGGACCTCCAAAGATACGTCTGACGTTTGAGGTGGCAAGACAAGCAAGCAGCCCCAGTCTCTGTGCCTCTGTGCAAGCAGTGCCATGGGCAGATGAGGCTGAGCAACAGCTTTCCAGGCTAGCTCCTTCTGGCTGCCAGCTATCTGCAGACGTTCGCATTTTCGGAGCAGGGCTGCCGGAGGCTCCCTCCACGGACCTCCAAAGATACGTCTGACGTTTGAGGTGGCAAGACAAGCAAGCAGCCCCAGTCTCTGTGCCTCTGTGCGAGCAGTGCCATGGGCAGATGAGGCTGAGCAACAGCTTTCCAGGCTAGCTCCTTCTGGCTGCCAGCTATCTGCAGACGTTCGCATTTTCGGAGCAGGGCTGCCGGAGGCTCCCTCCACGGACCTCCAAAGATACGTCTGACGTTTGAGGTGGCAAGACAAGCAAGCAGCACCAGTCTCTGTGCCTCTGTGCGAGCAGTGCCATGGGCAGATGAGGCTGAGCAAGAGCTTTCCAGGCTAGCTCCTTCTGGCTGCCAGCTATCTGCAGACGTTCGCATTTTCGGAGCAGGGCTGCCGGAGGCTCCCTCCACGGCGCCCCAAAGATACGTCTGACGTTTGAGGTGGCAAGACAAGCAAGCAGCCCCAGTCTCTGTGCCTCTGTGCGAGCAGTGCCATGGGCAGATGAGGCTGAGCAACAGCTTTCCAGGCTAGCTCCTTCTGGCTGCCAGCTATCTGCAGACGTTCGCATTTTCGGAGCAGGGCTGCCGGAGGCTCCCTCCACGGACCTCCAAAGATACGTCTGACGTTTGAGGTGGCAAGACAAGCAAGCAGCCCCAGTCTCTGTGCCTCTGTGCGAGCAGTGCCATGGGCAGATGAGGCTGAGCAACAGCTTTCCAGGCTAGCTCCTTCTGGCTGCCAGCTATCTGCAGACGTTCGCATTTTCGGAGCAGGGCTGCCGGAGTTGCCCGCCACGGAGCTCCAAAGATACGTCTGACGTTTGAGGTGGCAAGACAAGCAAGCAGCCCCAGTCTCTGTGCCTCTGTGCAAGCAGTGCCATGGGCAGATGAGGCTGAGCAACAGCTTTCCAGGCTAGCTCCTTCTGGCTGCGAGCTATCTGCAGACGTTCGCATTTTCGGAGCAGGGCTGCCGGAGGCTCCCTCCACGGACCTCCAAAGATACGTCTGACGTTTGAGGTGGCAAGACAAGCAAGCAGCACCAGTCTCTGTGCCTCTGTGCGAGCAGTGCCATGGGCAGATGAGGCTGAGCAACAGCTTTCCAGGCTAGCTCCTTCTGGCTGCCAGCTATCTGCAGACGTTCGCATTTTCGGAGCAGGGCTGCCGGAGGCTCCCTCCACGGACCTCCAAAGATACGTCTGACGTTTGAGGTGGCAAGACAAGCAAGCAGCACCAGTCTCTGTGCCTCTGTGCGAGCAGTGCCATGGGCAGATGAGGCTGAGCAACAGCTTTCCAGGCTAGCTCCTTCTGGCTGCCAGCTATCTGCAGACGTTCGCATTTTCGGAGCAGGGCTGCCGGAGGCTCCCTCCACGGACCTCCAAAGATACGTTTGACGTTTGAGGTGGCAAGACAAGCAAGCAGCCCCAGTCTCTGTGCCTCTGTGCGAGCAGTGCCATGGGCAGATGAGGCTGAGCAACAGCTTTCCAGGCTAGCTCCTTCTGGCTGCCAGCTATCTGCAGACGTTCGCATTTTCGGAGCAGGGCTGCCGGAGGCTCCCTCCACGGACCTCCAAAGATACGTCTGACGTTTGAGGTGGCAAGACAAGCAAGCAGCCCCAGTCTCTGTGCCTCTGTGCGAGCAGTGCCACGGGCAGATGAGGCTGAGCAACAGCTTTCCAGGCTAGCTCCTTCTGGCTGCGAGCTATCTGCAGACGTTCGCATTTTCGGAGCAGGGCTGCCGGAGGCTCCCTCCACGGACCTGCAAAGATACGTCTGACGTTTGAGGTGGCAAGACAAGCAAGCAGCCCCAGTCTCTGTGCCTCTGTGCGAGCAGTGCCATGGGCAGATGAGGCTGAGCAACAGCTTTCCAGGCTAGCTAATTCTGGCTGCCAGCTATCTGCAGACGTTCGCATTTTCGGAGCAGGGCTGCCGGAGGCTCCCTCCACGGACCTCCAAAGATACGTCTGACGTTTGAGGTGGCAAGACAAGCAAGCAGCCCCAGTCTCTGTGCCTCTGTGCGAGCAGTGCCATGGGCAGATGAGGCTGAGCAACAGCTTTCCAGGCTAGCTCCTTCTGGCTGCCAGCTATCTGCAGACGTTCGCATTTTCGGAGCAGGGCTGCCGGAGGCTCCCTCCACGGACCTCCAAAGATACGTCTGACGTTTGAGGTGGCAAGACAAGCAAGCAGCCCCAGTCTCTGTGCCTCTGTGCGAGCAGTGCCATGGGCAGATGAGGCTGAGCAACAGCTTTCCAGGCTAGCTCCTTCTGGCTGCCAGCTATCTGCAGACGTTCGCATTTTCGGAGCAGGGCTGCCGGAGGCTCCCTCCACGGACCTCCAAAGATACGTCTGACGTTTGAGGTGGCAAGACAAGCAAGCAGCCCCAGTCTCTGTGCCTCTGTGCGAGCAGTGCCATGGGCAGATGAGGCTAAGCAACAGCTTTCCAGGCTAGCTCCTTCTGGCTGCGAGCTATCTGCAGACGTTCGCATTTTCGGAGCAGGGCTGCCGGAGGCTCCCTCCACGGACCTCCAAAGATACGTCTGACGTTTGAGGTGGCAAGACAAGCAAGCAGCCCCAGTCTCTGTGCCTCTGTGCAAGCAGTGCCATGGGCAGATGAGGCTGAGCAACAGCTTTCCAGGCTAGCTCCTTCTGGCTGCGAGCTATCTGCAGAAGTTCGCATTTTCGGAGCAGGGCTGCCGGAGGCTCCCTCCACGGACCTCCAAAGATAGGTCTGAAGTTTGAGGTGGCAAGACAAGCAAGCAGCCCCAGTCTCTGTGCCTCTGTGCGAGCAGTGCCATGGGCAGATGAGGCTGAGCAACAGCTTTCCAGGCTAGCTCCTTCTGGCTGCCAGCTATCTGCAGACGTTCGCATTTTTGCAGCAGGGCTGCTGGAGGCTCCCTCCACGGACCTCCAAAGATACGTCTGACGTTTGAGGTGGCAAGACAAGCAAGCAGCCCCAGTCTCTGTGCCTCTGTGCGAGCAGTGCCATGGGCAGATGAGGCTGAGCAACAGCTTTCCAGGCTAGCTCCTTCTGGCTGCCAGCTATCTGCAGACGTTCGCATTTTTGGAGCAGGGCTGCCAGAGGCTCCCTCCACGGACCTCCAAAGATACGTCTGACGTTTGAGGTGGCAAGACAAGCAAGCAGCCCCAGTCTCTGTGCCTCTGTGCGAGCATTGCCATGGGCAGATGAGGCTGAGCAACAGCTTTCCAGGCTAGCTCCTTCTGGCTGCCAGCTATCTGCAGACGTTCGCATTTTCGGAGCAGGGCTGCCGGAGGCTTCCTCCACGGACCTCCAAAGATACGTCTGACGTTTGAGGTGGCAAGACAAGCAAGCAGCCCCAGTCTCTGTGCCTCTGTGTGAGCAGTGCCATGGGCAGATGAGGCTGAGCAACAGCTTTCCAGGCTAGCTCCTTCTGGCTGCCAGCTATCTGCAGACGTTCGCATTTTCGGAGCAGGGCTGCCGGAGGCTCCCTCCACGGACCTCCAAAGATACGTCTGACGTTTGAGGTGGCAAGACAAGGAAGCAGCCCCAGTCTCTGTGCCTCTGTGCGAGCAGTGCCATGGGCAGATGAGGCTGAGCAACAGCTTTCCAGGCTAGCTCCTTCTGGCTGCGAGCTATCTGCAGACGTTCGCATTTTCGGAGCAGGGCTGCCGGAGGCTCCCTCCACGGACCTCCAAAGATACGTCTGACGTTTGAGGTGGCAAGACAAGCAAGCAGCCCCAGTCTCTGTGCCTCTGTGCGAGCAGTGCCATGGGCAGATGAGGCTGAGCAACAGCTTTCCAGGCTAGCTCCTTCTGGCTGCGAGCTATCTGCAGACGTTCGCATTTTTTGAGCAGGGCTGCCGGAGGCTCCCTCCACGGACCTCCAAAGATACGTCTGACGTTTGAGGTGGCAAGACAAGCAAGCAGCCCCAGTCTCTGTGCCTCTGTGCGAGCAGTGCCATGGGCAGATGAGGCTGAGCAACAGCTTTCCAGGCTAGCTCCTTCTGGCTGCGAGCTATCTGCAGACGTTCGCATTTTCGGAGCAGGGCTGCCGGAGGCTCCCTCCACGGAGCCCCAAAGATACGTCTGACGTTTGAGGTGGCAAGACAAGCAAGCAGCCCCAGTCTCTGTGCCTCTGTGCGAGCAGTGCCATGGGCAGATGAGGCTGAGCAACAGCTTTCCAGGCTAGCTCCTTCTGGCTGCGAGCTATCTGCAGACGTTCGCATTTTCGGAGCAGGGCTGCCGGAGGCTCCCTCCACGGACCTCCAAAGATACGTCTGACGTTTGAGGTGGCAAGACAAGCAAGCAGCCCCAGTCTCTGTGCCTCTGTGCGAGCAGTGCCATGGGCAGATGAGGCTGAGCAACAGCTTTCCAGGCTAGCTCCTTCTGGCTGCGAGCTATCTGCAGACGTTCGCATTTTCGGAGCAGGGCTGCCGGAGGCTCCCTCCACGGACCTCCAAAGATACGTCTGACGTTTGAGGTGGCAAGACAAGCAAGCAGCCCCAGTCTCTGTGCCTCTGTGCGAGCAGTGCCATGGGCAGATGAGGCTGAGCAACAGCTTTCCAGGCTAGCTCCTTCTGGCTGCGAGCTATCTGCAGACGTTCGCATTTTCGGAGCAGGGCTGCCGGAGGCTCCCTCCACGGACCTCCAAAGATACGTCTGACATTTGAGGTGGCAAGACAAGCAAGCAGCCCCAGTCTCTGTGCCTCTGTGCGAGCAGTGCCATGGGCAGATGAGGCTGAGCAACAGCTTTCCAGGCTAGCTCCTTCTGGCTGCCAGCTATCTGCAGACGTTCGCATTTTCGGAGCAGGGCTGCCGGAGGCTCCCTCCACGGACCTGCAAAGATACGTCTGACGTTTGAGGTGGCAAGACAAGCAAGCAGCCCCAGTCTCTGTGCCTCTGTGCGAGCAGTGCCATGGGCAGATGAGGCTGAGCAACAGCTTTCCAGGCTAGCTAATTCTGGCTGCCAGCTATCTGCAGACGTTCGCATTTTCGGAGCAGGGCTGCCGGAGGCTCCCTCCACGGACCTCCAAAGATACGTCTGACGTTTGAGGTGGCAAGACAAGCAAGCAGCCCCAGTCTCTGTGCCTCTGTGCGAGCAGTGCCATGGGCAGATGAGGCTGAGCAACAGCTTTCCAGGCTAGCTCCTTCTGGCTGCCAGCTATCTGCAGACGTTCGCATTTTCGGAGCAGGGCTGCCGGAGGCTCCCTCCACGGACCTCCAAAGATACGTCTGACGTTTGAGGTGGCAAGACAAGCAAGCAGCCCCAGTCTCTGTGCCTCTGTGCGAGCAGTGCCATGGGCAGATGAGGCTAAGCAACAGCTTTCCAGGCTAGCTCCTTCTGGCTGCGAGCTATCTGCAGACGTTCGCATTTTCGGAGCAGGGCTGCCGGAGGCTCCCTCCACGGACCTCCAAAGATACGTCTGACGTTTTAGGTGGCAAGACAAGCAAGCAGCCCCAGTCTCTGTGCCTCTGTGCAAGCAGTGCCATGGGCAGATGAGGCTGAGCAACAGCTTTCCAGGCTAGCTCCTTCTGGCTGCGAGCTATCTGCAGACGTTCGCATTTTCGGAGCAGGGCTGCCGGAGGCTCCCTCCACGGACCTCCAAAGATAGGTCTGACGTTTGAGGTGGCAAGACAAGCAAGCAGCCCCAGTCTCTGTGCCTCTGTGCGAGCAGTGCCATGGGCAGATGAGGCTGAGCAACAGCTTTCCAGGCTAGCTCCTTCTGGCTGCCAGCTATCTGCAGACGTTCGCATTTTCGGAGCAGGGCTGCCGGAGGCTCCCTCCACGGACCTCCAAAGATAGGTCTGACGTTTGAGGTGGCAAGACAAGCAAGCAGCCCCAGTCTCTGTGCCTCTGTGCGAGCAGTGCCATGGGCAGATGAGGCTGAGCAACAGCTTTCCAGGCTAGCTCCTTCTGGCTGCGAGCTATCTGCAGACGTTCGCATTTTCGGAGCAGGGCTGCCGGAGGCTCCCTCCACGGACCTCCAAAGATACGTCTGACGTTTGAGGTGGCAAGACAAGCAAGCAGCCCCAGTCTCTGTGCCTCTGTGCGAGCAGTGCCATGGGCAGATGAGGCTGAGCAACAGCTTTCCAGGCTAGCTCCTTCTGGCTGCCAGCTATCTGCAGACGTTCGCATTTTCGGAGCAGGGCTGCCGGAGGCTCCCTCCACGGACCTCCAAAGATAGGTCTGACGTTTGAGGTGGCAAGACAAGCAAGCAGCCCCAGTCTCTGTGCCTCTGTGCGAGCAGTGCCATGGGCAGATGAGGCTGAGCAACAGCTTTCCAGGCTAGCTCCTTCTGGCTGCGAGCTATCTGCAGACGTTCGCATTTTCGGAGCAGGGCTGCCGGAGGCTCCCTCCACGGACCTCCAAAGATACGTCTGACGTTTGAGGTGGCAAGACAAGCAAGCAGCCCCAGTCTCTGTGCCTCTGTGCGAGCAGTGCCATGGGCAGATGAGGCTAAGCAACAGCTTTCCAGGCTAGCTCCTTCTGGCTGCGAGCTATCTGCAGACGTTCGCATTTTCGGAGCAGGGCTGCCGGAGGCTCCCTCCACGGACCTCCAAAGATACGTCTGACGTTTGAGGTGGCAAGACAAGCAAGCAGCCCCAGTCTCTGTGCCTCTGTGCAAGCAGTGCCATGGGCAGATGAGGCTGAGCAACAGCTTTCCAGGCTAGCTCCTTCTGGCTGCGAGCTATCTGCAGACGTTCGCATTTTCGGAGCAGGGCTGCCGGAGGCTCCCTCCACGGACCTCCAAAGATACGTCTGACGTTTGAGGTGGCAAGACAAGCAAGCAGCCCCAGTCTCTGTGCCTCTGTGCGAGCAGTGCCATGGGCAGATGAGGCTGAGCAACAGCTTTCCAGGCTAGCTCCTTCTGGCTGCCAGCTATCTTCAGACGTTCGCATTTTCGGAGCAGGGCTGCTGGAGGCTCCCTCCACGGACCTCCAAAGATACGTCTGACGTTTGAGGTGGCAAGACAAGCAAGCAGCCCCAGTCTCTGTGCCTCTGTGCGAGCAGTGCCATGGGCAGATGAGGCTGAGCAACAGCTTTCCAGGCTAGCTCCTTCTGGCTGCCAGCTATCTGCAGACGTTCGCATTTTCGGAGCAGGGCTGCCGGAGGCTCCCTCCACGGACCTCCAAATATACGTTTGACGTTTGAGGTGGCAAGACAAGCAAGCAGCCCCAGTCTCTGTGCCTCTGTGCGAGCAGTGCCATGGGCAGATGAGGCTGAGCAAGAGCTTTCCAGGCTAGCTCCTTCTGGCTGCGAGCTATCTGCAGACGTTCGCATTTTGGGAGCAGGGCTGCCGGAGGCTCCCTCCACGGACCTCCAAAGATAGGTCTGACGTTTGGGGTGGCAAGACAAGCAAGCAGCCCCAGTCTCTGTGCCTCTGTGCGAGCAGTGCCATGGGCAGATGAGGCTGAGCAACAGCTTTCCAGGCTAGCTCCTTCTGGCTGCCAGCTATCTGCAGACGTTCGCATTTTTGGAGCAGGGCTGCCAGAGGCTCCCTCCACGGACCTCCAAAGATACGTCTGACGTTTGAGGTGGCAAGACAAGCAAGCAGCCCCAGTCTCTGTGCCTCTGTGCGAGCATTGCCATGGGCAGATGAGGCTGAGCAACAGCTTTCCAGGCTAGCTCCTTCTGGCTGCCAGCTATCTGCAGACGTTCGCATTTTCGGAGCAGGGCTGCCGGAGGCTTCCTCCACGGACCTCCAAACATACGTCTGACGTTTGAGGTGGCAAGACAAGCAAGCAGCCCCAGTCTCTGTGCCTCTGTGCGAGCAGTGCCATGGGCAGATGAGGCTGAGCAACAGCTTTCCAGGCTAGCTCCTTCTGGCTGCCAGCTATCTGCAGACGTTCGCATTTTCGGAGCAGGGCTGCCGGAGGCTCCCTCCACGGACCTCCAAAGATACGTCTGACGTTTGAGGTGGCAAGACAAGGAAGCAGCCCCAGTCTCTGTGCCTCTGTGCGAGCAGTGCCATGGGCAGATGAGGCTGAGCAACAGCTTTCCAGGCTAGCTCCTTCTGGCTGCGAGCTATCTGCAGACGTTCGCATTTTCGGAGCAGGGCTGCCGGAGGCTCCCTCCACGGACCTCCAAAGATACGTCTGACGTTTGAGGTGGCAAGACAAGCAAGCAGCCCCAGTCTCTGTGCCTCTGTGCGAGCAGTGCCATGGGCAGATGAGGCTGAGCAACAGCTTTCCAGGCTAGCTCCTTCTGGCTGCGAGCTATCTGCAGACGTTCGCATTTTTTGAGCAGGGCTGCCGGAGGCTCCCTCCACGGACCTCCAAAGATACGTCTGACGTTTGAGGTGGCAAGACATGCAAGCAGCCCCAGTCTCTGTGCCTCTGTGCGAGCAGTGCCATGGGCAGATGAGGCTGAGCAACAGCTTTCCAGGCTAGCTCCTTCTGGCTGCCAGCTATCTGCAGACGTTCGCATTTTCGGAGCAGGGCTGCCGGAGGCTCCCTCCACGGAGCCCCAAAGATACGTCTGACGTTTGAGGTGGCAAGACAAGCAAGCAGCCCCAGTCTCTGTGCCTCTGTGCGAGCAGTGCCATGGGCAGATGAGGCTGAGCAACAGCTTTCCAGGCTAGCTCCTTCTGGCTGCGAGCTATCTGCAGACGTTCGCATTTTCGGAGCAGGGCTGCCGGAGGCTCCCTCCACGGACCTCCAAAGATACGTCTGACGTTTGAGGTGGCAAGACAAGCAAGCAGCCCCAGTCTCTGTGCCTCTGTGCGAGCAGTGCCATGGGCAGATGAGGCTGAGCAACAGCTTTCCAGGCTAGCTCCTTCTGGCTGCGAGCTATCTGCAGACGTTCGCATTTTCGGAGCAGGGCTGCCGGAGGCTCCCTCCACGGACCTCCAAAGATACGTCTGACGTTTGAGGTGGCAAGACAAGCAAGCAGCCCCAGTCTCTGTGCCTCTGTGCGAGCAGTGCCATGGGCAGATGAGGCTGAGCAACAGCTTTCCAGGCTAGCTCCTTCTGGCTGCGAGCTATCTGCAGACGTTCGCATTTTCGGAGCAGGGCTGCCGGAGGCTCCCTCCACGGACCTCCAAAGATACGTCTGACATTTGAGGTGGCAAGACAAGCAAGCAGCCCCAGTCTCTGTGCCTCTGTGCGAGCAGTGCCATGGGCAGATGAGGCTGAGCAACAGCTTTCCAGGCTAGCTCCTTCTGGCTGCGAGCTATCTGCAGACGTTCGCATTTTCGGAGCAGGGCTGCCGGAGGCTCCCTCCACGGACCTCCAAAGATACGTCTGACGTTTGAGGTGGCAAGACAAGCAAGCAGCCCCAGTCTCTGTGCCTCTGTGTGAGCAGTGCCATGGGCAGATGAGGCTGAGCAAGAGCTTTCCAGGCTAGCTCCTTCTGGCTGCCAGCTATCTGCAGACGTTCGCATTTTCGGAGCAGGGCTGCCGGAGGCTCCCTCCACGGACCTCCAAAGATACGTCTGACGTTTGAGGTGGCAAGACAAGCAAGCAGCCCCAGTCTCTGTGCCTCTGTGCGAGCAGTGCCATGGGCAGATGAGGCTGAGCAACAGCTTTCCAGGCTAGCTCCTTCTGGCTGCCAGCTATCTGCAGACGTTCGCATTTTCGGAGCAGGGCTGCCGGAGGCGCCCTCCACGGACCTCCAAAGATACGTCTGACGTTTGAGGTGGCAAGACAAGGAAGCAGCCCCAGTCTCTGTGCCTCTGTGCGAGCAGTGCCATGGGCAGATGAGGCTGAGCAACAGCTTTCCAGGCTAGCTCCTTCTGGCTGCCAGCTATCTGCAGACGTTCGCATTTTCGGAGCAGGGCTGCCGGAGGCTCCCTCCACGGACCTCCAAAGATACGTCTGACGTTTGAGGTGGCAAGACAAGCAAGCAGCCCCAGTCTCTGTGCCTCTGTGCGAGCAGTGCCATGGGCAGATGAGGCTGAGCAACAGCTTTCCAGGCTAGATCCTTCTGGCTGCCAGCTATCTGCAGACGTTCGCATTTTCAGAGCAGGGCTGCCGGAGGCTCCCTCCACGGAGCCCCAAAGATACGTCTGACGTTTGAGGTGGCAAGACAAGCAAGCAGCCCCAGTCTCTGTGCCTCTGTGCGAGAAGTGCCATGGGCAGATGAGGCTGAGCAAGAGCTTTCCAGGCTAGCTCCTTCTGGCTGCCAGCTATCTGCAGACGTTCGCATTTTCGGAGCAGGGCTGCCGGAGGCTCCCTCCACGGACCTCCAAAGATACGTCTGACGTTTGAGGTGGCAAGACAAGCAAGCAGCCCCAGTCTCTGTGCCTCTGTGCGAGCAGTGCCATGGGCAGATGAGGCTGAGCAAGAGCTTTCCAGGCTAGCTCCTTCTGGCTGCGAGCTATCTGCAGACGTTCGCATTTTGGGAGCAGGGCTGCCGGAGGCTCCCTCCACGGACCTCCAAAGATACGTCTGACGTTTGGGGTGGCAAGACAAGCAAGCAGCCCCAGTCTCTGTGCCTCTGTGCGAGCAGTGCCATGGGCAGATGAGGCTGAGCAACAGCTTTCCAGGCTAGCTCCTTCTGGCTGCCAGCTATCTGCAGACGTTCGCATTTTTGGAGCAGGGCTGCCAGAGGCTCCCTCCACGGACCTCCAAAGATACGTCTGACGTTTGAGGTGGCAAGACAAGCAAGCAGCCCCAGTCTCTGTGCCTCTGTGCGAGCATTGCCATGGGCAGATGAGGCTGAGCAACAGCTTTCCAGGCTAGCTCCTTCTGGCTGCCAGCTATCTGCAGACGTTCGCATTTTCGGAGCAGGGCTGCCGGAGGCTTCCTCCACGGACCTCCAAACATACGTCTGACGTTTGAGGTGGCAAGACAAGCAAGCAGCCCCAGTCTCTGTGCCTCTGTGTGAGCAGTGCCATGGGCAGATGAGGCTGAGCAACAGCTTTCCAGGCTAGCTCCTTCTGGCTGCCAGCTATCTGCAGACGTTCGCATTTTCGGAGCAGGGCTGCCGGAGGCTCCCTCCACGGACCTCCAAAGATACGTCTGACGTTTGAGGTGGCAAGACAAGGAAGCAGCCCCAGTCTCTGTGCCTCTGTGCGAGCAGTGCCATGGGCAGATGAGGCTGAGCAACAGCTTTCCAGGCTAGCTCCTTCTGGCTGCGAGCTATCTGCAGACGTTCGCATTTTCGGAGCAGGGCTGCCGGAGGCTCCCTCCACGGACCTCCAAAGATACGTCTGACGTTTGAGGTGGCAAGACAAGCAAGCAGCCCCAGTCTCTGTGCCTCTGTGCGAGCAGTGCCATGGGCAGATGAGGCTGAGCAACAGCTTTCCAGGCTAGCTCCTTCTGGCTGCGAGCTATCTGCAGACGTTCGCATTTTTTGAGCAGGGCTGCCGGAGGCTCCCTCCACGGACCTCCAAAGATACGTCTGACGTTTGAGGTGGCAAGACATGCAAGCAGCCCCAGTCTCTGTGCCTCTGTGCGAGCAGTGCCATGGGCAGATGAGGCTGAGCAACAGCTTTCCAGGCTAGCTCCTTCTGGCTGCGAGCTATCTGCAGACGTTCGCATTTTCGGAGCAGGGCTGCCGGAGGCTCCCTCCACGGAGCCCCAAAGATACGTCTGACGTTTGAGGTGGCAAGACAAGCAAGCAGCCCCAGTCTCTGTGCCTCTGTGCGAGCAGTGCCATGGGCAGATGAGGCTGAGCAACAGCTTTCCAGGCTAGCTCCTTCTGGCTGCGAGCTATCTGCAGACGTTCGCATTTTCGGAGCAGGGCTGCCGGAGGCTCCCTCCACGGACCTCCAAAGATACGTCTGACGTTTGAGGTGGCAAGACAAGCAAGCAGCCCCAGTCTCTGTGCCTCTGTGCGAGCAGTGCCATGGGCAGATGAGGCTGAGCAACAGCTTTCCAGGCTAGCTCCTTCTGGCTGCCAGCTATCTGCAGACGTTCGCATTTTCGGAGCAGGGCTGCCGGAGGCTCCCTCCACGGACCTCCAAAGATACGTCTGACGTTTGAGGTGGCAAGACAAGCAAGCAGCCCCAGTCTCTGTGCCTCTGTGCGAGCAGTGCCATGGGCAGATGAGGCTGAGCAACAGCTTTCCAGGCTAGCTCCTTCTGGCTGCGAGCTATCTGCAGACGTTCGCATTTTCGGAGCAGGGCTGCCGGAGGCTCCCTCCACGGACCTCCAAAGATACGTCTGACATTTGAGGTGGCAAGACAAGCAAGCAGCCCCAGTCTCTGTGCCTCTGTGCGAGCAGTGCCATGGGCAGATGAGGCTGAGCAACAGCTTTCCAGGCTAGCTCCTTCTGGCTGCGAGCTATCTGCAGACGTTCGCATTTTCGGAGCAGGGCTGCCGGAGGCTCCCTCCACGGACCTCCAAAGATACGTCTGACGTTTGAGGTGGCAAGACAAGGAAGCAGCCCCAGTCTCTGTGCCTCTGTGTGAGCAGTGCCATGGGCAGATGAGGCTGAGCAAGAGCTTTCCAGGCTAGCTCCTTCTGGCTGCCAGCTATCTGCAGACGTTCGCATTTTCGGAGCAGGGCTGCCGGAGGCGCCCTCCACGGACCTCCAAAGATACGTCTGACGTTTGAGGTGGCAAGACAAGGAAGCAGCCCCAGTCTCTGTGCCTCTGTGCGAGCAGTGCCACGGGCAGATGAGGCTGAGCAACAGCTTTCCAGGCTAGCTCCTTCTGGCTGCCAGCTATCTGCAGACGTTCGCATTTTCGGAGCAGGGCTGCCGGAGGCTCCCTCCACGGACCTCCAAAGATACGTCTGACGTTTGAGGTGGCAAGACAAGCAAGCAGCCCCAGTCTCTGTGCCTCTGTGCGAGCAGTGCCATGGGCAGATGAGGCTGAGCAACAGCTTTCCAGGCTAGATCCTTCTGGCTGCCAGCTATCTGCAGACGTTCGCATTTTCGGAGCAGGGCTGCCGGAGGCTCCCTCCACGGAGCCCCAAAGATACGTCTGACGTTTGAGGTGGCAAGACAAGGAAGCAGCCCCAGTCTCTGTGCCTCTGTGCGAGCAGTGCCATGGGCAGATGAGGCTGAGCAACAGCTTTCCAGGCTAGCTCCTTCTGGCTGCGAGCTATCTGCAGACGTTCGCATTTTCGGAGCAGGGCTGCCGGAGGCTCCCTCCACGGACCTCCAAAGATACGTCTGACGTTTGAGGTGGCAAGACAAGCAAGCAGCCCCAGTCTCTGTGCCTCTGTGCGAGCAGTGCCATGGGCAGATGAGGCTGAGCAACAGCTTTCCAGGCTAGCTCCTTCTGGCTGCGAGCTATCTGCAGACGTTCGCATTTTTTGAGCAGGGCTGCCGGAGGCTCCCTCCACGGACCTCCAAAGATACGTCTGACGTTTGAGGTGGCAAGACATGCAAGCAGCCCCAGTCTCTGTGCCTCTGTGCGAGCAGTGCCATGGGCAGATGAGGCTGAGCAACAGCTTTCCAGGCTAGCTCCTTCTGGCTGCCAGCTATCTGCAGACGTTCGCATTTTCGGAGCAGGGCTGCCGGAGGCTCCCTCCACGGAGCCCCAAAGATACGTCTGACGTTTGAGGTGGCAAGACAAGCAAGCAGCCCCAGTCTCTGTGCCTCTGTGCGAGCAGTGCCATGGGCAGATGAGGCTGAGCAACAGCTTTCCAGGCTAGCTCCTTCTGGCTGCGAGCTATCTGCAGACGTTCGCATTTTCGGAGCAGGGCTGCCGGAGGCTCCCTCCACGGACCTCCAAAGATACGTCTGACGTTTGAGGTGGCAAGACAAGCAAGCAGCCCCAGTCTCTGTGCCTCTGTGCGAGCAGTGCCATGGGCAGATGAGGCTGAGCAACAGCTTTCCAGGCTAGCTCCTTCTGGCTGCGAGCTATCTGCAGACGTTCGCATTTTCGGAGCAGGGCTGCCGGAGGCTCCCTCCACGGACCTCCAAAGATACGTCTGACGTTTGAGGTGGCAAGACAAGCAAGCAGCCCCAGTCTCTGTGCCTCTGTGCGAGCAGTGCCATGGGCAGATGAGGCTGAGCAACAGCTTTCCAGGCTAGCTCCTTCTGGCTGCGAGCTATCTGCAGACGTTCGCATTTTCGGAGCAGGGCTGCCGGAGGCTCCCTCCACGGACCTCCAAAGATACGTCTGACATTTGAGGTGGCAAGACAAGCAAGCAGCCCCAGTCTCTGTGCCTCTGTGCGAGCAGTGCCATGGGCAGATGAGGCTGAGCAACAGCTTTCCAGGCTAGCTCCTTCTGGCTGCGAGCTATCTGCAGACGTTCGCATTTTCGGAGCAGGGCTGCCGGAGGCTCCCTCCACGGACCTCCAAAGATACGTCTGACGTTTGAGGTGGCAAGACAAGCAAGCAGCCCCAGTCTCTGTGCCTCTGTGTGAGCAGTGCCATGGGCAGATGAGGCTGAGCAAGAGCTTTCCAGGCTAGCTCCTTCTGGCTGCCAGCTATCTGCAGACGTTCGCATTTTCGGAGCAGGGCTGCCGGAGGCTCCCTCCACGGACCTCCAAAGATACGTCTGACGTTTGAGGTGGCAAGACAAGCAAGCAGCCCCAGTCTCTGTGCCTCTGTGCGAGCAGTGCCATGGGCAGATGAGGCTGAGCAACAGCTTTCCAGGCTAGCTCCTTCTGGCTGCCAGCTATCTGCAGACGTTCGCATTTTCGGAGCAGGGCTGCCGGAGGCGCCCTCCACGGACCTCCAAAGATACGTCTGACGTTTGAGGTGGCAAGACAAGGAAGCAGCCCTAGTCTCTGTGCCTCTGTGCGAGCAGTGCCACGGGCAGATGAGGCTGAGCAACAGCTTTCCAGGCTAGCTCCTTCTGGCTGCCAGCTATCTGCAGACGTTCGCATTTTCGGAGCAGGGCTGCCGGAGGCTCCCTCCACGGACCTCCAAAGATACGTCTGACGTTTGAGGTGGCAAGACAAGCAAGCAGCCCCAGTCTCTGTGCCTCTGTGCGAGCAGTGCCATGGGCAGATGAGGCTGAGCAACAGCTTTCCAGGCTAGATCCTTCTGGCTGCCAGCTATCTGCAGACGTTCGCATTTTCGGAGCAGGGCTGCCGGAGGCTCCCTCCACGGAGCCCCAAAGATACGTCTGACGTTTGAGGTGGCAAGACAAGCAAGCAGCCCCAGTCTCTGTGCCTCTGTGCGAGAAGTGCCATGGGCAGATGAGGCTGAGCAAGAGCTTTCCAGGCTAGCTCCTTCTGGCTGCCAGCTATCTGCAGACGTTCGCATTTTCGGAGCAGGGCTGCCGGAGGCTCCCTACACGGACCTCCAAAGATACGTCTGACGTTTGAGGTGGCAAGACAAGCAAGCAGCCCCAGTCTCTGTGCCTCTGTGCGAGCAGTGCCATGGGCAGATGAGGCTGAGCAAGAGCTTTCCAGGCTAGCTCCTTCTGGCTGCGAGCTATCTGCAGACGTTCGCATTTTGGGAGCAGGGCTGCCGGAGGCTCCCTCCACGGACCTCCAAAGATACGTCTGACGTTTGGGGTGGCAAGACAAGCAAGCAGCCCCAGTCTCTGTGCCTCTGTGCGAGCAGTGCCATGGGCAGATGAGGCTGAGCAACAGCTTTCCAGGCTAGCTCCTTCTGGCTGCCAGCTATCTGCAGACGTTCGCATTTTTGGAGCAGGGCTGCCAGAGGCTCCCTCCACGGACCTCCAAAGATACGTCTGACGTTTGAGGTGGCAAGACAAGCAAGCAGCCCCAGTCTCTGTGCCTCTGTGCGAGCATTGCCATGGGCAGATGAGGCTGAGCAACAGCTTTCCAGGCTAGCTCCTTCTGGCTGCCAGCTATCTGCAGACGTTCGCATTTTCGGAGCAGGGCTGCCGGAGGCTTCCTCCACGGACCTCCAAACATACGTCTGACGTTTGAGGTGGCAAGACAAGCAAGCAGCCCCAGTCTCTGTGCCTCTGTGTGAGCAGTGCCATGGGCAGATGAGGCTGAGCAACAGCTTTCCAGGCTAGCTCCTTCTGGCTGCCAGCTATCTGCAGACGTTCGCATTTTCGGAGCAGGGCTGCCGGAGGCTCCCTCCACGGACCTCCAAAGATACGTCTGACGTTTGAGGTGGCAAGACAAGGAAGCAGCCCCAGTCTCTGTGCCTCTGTGCGAGCAGTGCCATGGGCAGATGAGGCTGAGCAACAGCTTTCCAGGCTAGCTCCTTCTGGCTGCGAGCTATCTGCAGACGTTCGCATTTTCGGAGCAGGGCTGCCGGAGGCTCCCTCCACGGACCTCCAAAGATACGTCTGACGTTTGAGGTGGCAAGACAAGCAAGCAGCCCCAGTCTCTGTGCCTCTGTGCGAGCAGTGCCATGGGCAGATGAGGCTGAGCAACAGCTTTCCAGGCTAGCTCCTTCTGGCTGCGAGCTATCTGCAGACGTTCGCATTTTTTGAGCAGGGCTGCCGGAGGCTCCCTCCACGGACCTCCAAAGATACGTCTGACGTTTGAGGTGGCAAGACATGCAAGCAGCCCCAGTCTCTGTGCCTCTGTGCGAGCAGTGCCATGGGCAGATGAGGCTGAGCAACAGCTTTCCAGGCTAGCTCCTTCTGGCTGCGAGCTATCTGCAGACGTTCGCATTTTCGGAGCAGGGCTGCCGGAGGCTCCCTCCACGGAGCCCCAAAGATACGTCTGACGTTTGAGGTGGCAAGACAAGCAAGCAGCCCCAGTCTCTGTGCCTCTGTGCGAGCAGTGCCATGGGCAGATGAGGCTGAGCAACAGCTTTCCAGGCTAGCTCCTTCTGGCTGCGAGCTATCTGCAGACGTTCGCATTTTCGGAGCAGGGCTGCCGGAGGCTCCCTCCACGGACCTCCAAAGATACGTCTGACGTTTGAGGTGGCAAGACAAGCAAGCAGCCCCAGTCTCTGTGCCTCTGTGCGAGCAGTGCCATGGGCAGATGAGGCTGAGCAACAGCTTTCCAGGCTAGCTCCTTCTGGCTGCCAGCTATCTGCAGACGTTCGCATTTTCGGAGCAGGGCTGCCGGAGGCTCCCTCCACGGACCTCCAAAGATACGTCTGACGTTTGAGGTGGCAAGACAAGCAAGCAGCCCCAGTCTCTGTGCCTCTGTGCGAGCAGTGCCATGGGCAGATGAGGCTGAGCAACAGCTTTCCAGGCTAGCTCCTTCTGGCTGCGAGCTATCTGCAGACGTTCGCATTTTCGGAGCAGGGCTGCCGGAGGCTCCCTCCACGGACCTCCAAAGATACGTCTGACATTTGAGGTGGCAAGACAAGCAAGCAGCCCCAGTCTCTGTGCCTCTGTGCGAGCAGTGCCATGGGCAGATGAGGCTGAGCAACAGCTTTCCAGGCTAGCTCCTTCTGGCTGCGAGCTATCTGCAGACGTTCGCATTTTCGGAGCAGGGCTGCCGGAGGCTCCCTCCACGGACCTCCAAAGATACGTCTGACGTTTGAGGTGGCAAGACAAGCAAGCAGCCCCAGTCTCTGTGCCTCTGTGTGAGCAGTGCCATGGGCAGATGAGGCTGAGCAAGAGCTTTCCAGGCTAGCTCCTTCTGGCTGCCAGCTATCTGCAGACGTTCGCATTTTCGGAGCAGGGCTGCCGGAGGCTCCCTCCACGGACCTCCAAAGATACGTCTGACGTTTGAGGTGGCAAGACAAGCAAGCAGCCCCAGTCTCTGTGCCTCTGTGCGAGCAGTGCCATGGGCAGATGAGGCTGAGCAAGAGCTTTCCAGGCTAGCTCCTTCTGGCTGCCAGCTATCTGCAGACGTTCGCATTTTCGGAGCAGGGCTGCCGGAGGCGCCCTCCACGGACCTCCAAAGATACGTCTGACGTTTGAGGTGGCAAGACAAGGAAGCAGCCCCAGTCTCTGTGCCTCTGTGCGAGCAGTGCCACGGGCAGATGAGGCTGAGCAACAGCTTTCCAGGCTAGCTCCTTCTGGCTGCCAGCTATCTGCAGACGTTCGCATTTTCGGAGCAGGGCTGCCGGAGGCTCCCTCCACGGACCTCCAAAGATACGTCTGACGTTTGAGGTGGCAAGACAAGCAAGCAGCCCCAGTCTCTGTGCCTCTGTGCGAGCAGTGCCATGGGCAGATGAGGCTGAGCAACAGCTTTCCAGGCTAGATCCTTCTGGCTGCCAGCTATCTGCAGACGTTCGCATTTTCGGAGCAGGGCTGCCGGAGGCTCCCTCCACGGAGCCCCAAAGATACGTCTGACGTTTGAGGTGGCAAGACAAGCAAGCAGCCCCAGTCTCTGTGCCTCTGTGCGAGAAGTGCCATGGGCAGATGAGGCTGAGCAAGAGCTTTCCAGGCTAGCTCCTTCTGGCTGCCAGCTATCTGCAGACGTTCGCATTTTCGGAGCAGGGCTGCCGGAGGCTCCCTCCACGGACCTCCAAAGATACGTCTGATGTTTGAGGTGGCAAGACAAGCAAGCAGCCCCAGTCTCTGTGCCTCTGTGCGAGCAGTGCCATGGGCAGATGAGGCTGAGCAACAGCTTTCCAGGCTAGCTCCTTCTGGCTGCCAGCTATCTGCAGACGTTCGCATTTTCGGAGCAGGGCTGCCGGAGGCTCCCTCCACGGACCTCCAAAGATACGTCTGACGTTTGAGGTGGCAAGACAAGGAAGCAGCCCCAGTCTCTGTGCCTCTGTGCGAGCAGTGCCACGGGCAGATGAGGCTGAGCAACAGCTTTCCAGGCTAGCTCCTTCTGGCTGCCAGCTATCTGCAGACGTTCGCATTTTCGGAGCAGGGCTGCCGGAGGCTCCCTCCACGGACCTCCAAAGATACGTCTGACGTTTGAGGTGGCAAGACAAGCAAGCAGCCCCAGTCTCTGTGCCTCTGTGCGAGCAGTGCCATGGGCAGATGAGGCTGAGCAACAGCTTTCCAGGCTAGCTCGTTATGGCTGCCAGCTATCTGCAGACGTTCGCATTTTCGGAGCAGGGCTGCCGGAGGCTCCCTCCACGGACGTCCAAGGGTACGTTTGACGTTTGAGGTGGCAAGACAAGCAAGCAGCCCCAGTCTCTGTGCCTCTGTGCGAGCAGTGCCATGGGCAGATGAGGCTGAGCAACAGCTTTCCAGGCTAGCTCCTTCTGGCTGCCAGCTATCTGCAGACGTTCGCATTTTTGGAGCAGGGCTGCCGGAGGCTCCCTCCACGGACCTCCAAAGATACGTCTGACGTTTGAGGTGGCAAGACAAGCAAGCAGCCCCAGTCTCTGTGCCTCTGTGCGAGCAGTGCCATGGGCAGATGAGGCTGAGCAACAGCTTTCCAGGCTAGCTCCTTCTGGCTGCCAGCTATCTGCAGACGTTCGCATTTTCGGAGCAGGGCTGCCGGAGGCTCCCTCCACGGACCTCCAAAGATACGTCTGACGTTTGAGGTGGCAAGACAAGCAAGCAGCCCCAGTCTCTGTGCCTCTGTGCGAGCAGTGCCATGGGCAGATGAGGCTGAGCAACAGCTTTCCAGGCTAGCTCCTTCTGGCTGCCAGCTATCTGCAGACGTTCGCATTTTCGGAGCAGGGCTGCCGGAGGCTCCCTCCACGGACCTCCAAAGATACGTCTGACGTTTGAGCTGGCAAGACAAGCAAGCAGCCCCAGTCTCTGTGCCTCTGTGCGAGCAGTGCCATGGGCAGATGAGGCTGAGCGACAGCTTTCCAGGCTAGCTCCTTCTGGCTGCGAGCTATCTGCAGACGTTCGCATTTTCGGAGCAGGGCTGCCGGAGGCTCCCTCCACAGACCTCCAAAGATACGTCTGACGTTTGAGGTGGCAAGACAAGCAAGCAGCACCAGTCTCTGTGCCTCTGTGCGAGCAGTGCCATGGGCAGATGAGGCTGAGCAACAGCTTTCCAGGCTAGCTCCTTCTGGCTGCCAGCTATCTGCAGACGTTCGCATTTTCGGAGCAGGGCTGTCAGAGGCTCCCTCCACGGACCTCCAAAGATACGTCTGACGTTTGAGGTGGCCAGACAAGTAAGCAGCCCCAGTCTCTGTGCCTCTGTGCGAGCAGTGCCATGGGCAGATGAGGCTGAGCAACAGCTTTCCAGGCTAGCTCCTTCTGGCTGCCAGCTATCTGCAGACGTTCGCATTTTCGAAGCAGGGCTGCCGGAGGTGCCCGCCACGGAACTCCAAAGATACGTTTGACGTTTGAGGTGGCAAGACAAGCAAGCAGCCCCAGTCTCTGTGCCTCTGTGCGAGCAGTGCCATGGGCAGATGAGGCTGAGCAAGAGCTTTCCAGGCTAGCTCCTTCTGGCTGCGAGCTATCTGCAGACGTTCGCATTTTCGGAGCAGGGCTGCCGGAGGCTCCCTCCACGGACCTCCAAAGATACGTCTGACGTTTGAGGTGGCAAGACAAGCAAGCAGCCCCAGTCTCTGTGCCTCTGTGCGAGCAGTGCCATGGGCAGATGAGGCTGAGCAAGAGCTTTCCAGGCTAGCTCCTTCTGGCTGCGAGCTATCTGCAGACGTTCGCATTTTCGGAGCAGGGCTGCCGGAGGCTCCCTCCACGGACCTCCAAAGATACGTCTGACGTTTGAGCTGGCAAGACAAGCAAGCAGCCCCAGTCTCTGTGCCTCTGTGCGAGCAGTGCCATGGGCAGATGAGGCTGAGCAACAGCTTTCCAGGCTAGCTCCTTCTGGCTGCCAGCTATCTGCAGACGTTCGCATTTTCGGAGCAGGGCTGCCGGAGGCTCCCTCCACGGACCTCCAAAGATACGTCTGACGTTTGAGGTGGCAAGACAAGCAAGCAGCCCCAGTCTCTGTGCCTCTGTGCGAGCAGTGCCATGGGCAGATGAGGCTGAGCGACAGCTTTCCAGGCTAGCTCCTTCTGGCTGCGAGCTATCTGCAGACGTTCGCATTTTCGGAGCAGGGCTGCCGGAGGCTCCCTCCACAGACCTCCAAAGATACGTCTGACGTTTGAGGTGGCAAGACAAGCAAGCAGCACCAGTCTCTGTGCCTCTGTGCGAGCAGTGCCATGGGCAGATGAGGCTGAGCAACAGCTTTCCAGGCTAGCTCCTTCTGGCTGCCAGCTATCTGCAGACGTTCGCATTTTCGGAGCAGGGCTGCCAGAGGCTCCCTCCACGGACCTCCAAAGATACGTCTGACGTTTGAGGTGGCCAGACAAGTAAGCAGCCCCAGTCTCTGTGCCTCTGTGCGAGCAGTGCCATGGGCAGATGAGGCTGAGCAACAGCTTTCCAGGCTAGCTCCTTCTGGCTGCCAGCTATCTGCAGACGTTCGCATTTTCGAAGCAGGGCTGCCGGAGGTGCCCGCCACGGACCTCCAAAGATACGTTTGACGTTTGAGGTGGCAAGACAAGCAAGCAGCCCCAGTCTCTGTGCCTCTGTGCGAGCAGTGCCATGGGCAGATGAGGCTGAGCAACAGCTTTCCAGGCTAGCTCCTTCTGGCTGCGAGCTATCTGCAGACGTTCGCATTTTCGGAGCAGGGCTGCCGGAGGCTCCCTCCACGGACCTCCAAAGATACGTCTGACGTTTGAGCTGGCAAGACAAGCAAGCAGCCCCAGTCTCTGTGCCTCTGTGCGAGCAGTGCCATGGGCAGATGAGGCTGAGCAAGAGCTTTCCAGGCTAGCTCCTTCTGGCTGCGAGCTATCTGCAGACGTTCGCATTTTCGGAGCAGGGCTGCCGGAGGTGCCTGCCACGGAGCCCCAAGGATACGTCTGACGTTTGAGGTGGCAAGACAAGCAAGCAGCCCCAGTCTCTGTGCCTCTGTGCGAGCAGTGCCATGGGCAGATGAGGCTGAGCAACAGCTTTCCAGGCTAGCTCCTTCTGGCTGCCAGCTATCTGCAGACGTTCGCATTTTCGGAGCAGGGCTGCCGGAGGCTCCCTCCACGGACCTCCAAAGATACGTCTGACGTATGAGGTGGCAAGACAAGCAAGCAACCCCAGTCTCTGTGCCTCTGTGCGAGCAGTGCCATGGGCAGATGAGGCTGAGCAACAGCTTTCCAGGCTAGCTCCTTCTGGCTGCGAGCTATCTGCAGACGTTCGCATTTTCGGAGCAGGGCTGCCGGAGGCTCCCTCCACGGACCTCCAAAGATACGTCTGACGTTTGAGGTGGCAAGACAAGCAAGCAGCCCCAGTCTCTGTGCCTCTGTGCGAGCAGTGCCATGGGCAGATGAGGCTGAGCAACAGCTTTCCAGGCTAGCTCCTTCTGGCTGCCAGCTATCTGCAGACGTTCGCATTTTGGGAGCAGGGCTGCCGGAGGCTCCCTCCACGGACCTCCAAAGATACGTCTGACGTTTGAGGTGGCAAGACAAGCAAGCAGCCCCAGTCTCTGTGCCTCTGTGCGAGCAGTGCCATGGGCAGATGAGGCTGAGCAACAGCTTTCCAGGCTAGCTCCTTCTGGCTGCCAGCTATCTGCAGACGTTCGCATTTTCGGAGCAGGGCTGCCGGAGGCTCCCTCCACGGACCTCCAAAGATACGTCTGACGTTTGAGGTGGCAAGACAAGCAAGCAGCCCCAGTCTCTGTGCCTCTGTGCGAGCAGTGCCATGGGCAGATGAGGCTGAGCAACAGCTTTCCAGGCTAGCTCCTTCTGGCTGCCAGCTATCTGCAGACGTTCGCATTTTCGGAGCAGGGCTGCCGGAGGCTCCCTCCACGGACCTCCAAAGATACGTCTGACGTTTGAGGTGGCAAGACAAGCAAGCAGCCCCAGTCTCTGTGCCTCTGTGCGAGCAGTGCCATGGGCAGATGAGGCTGAGCAACAGCTTTCCAGGCTAGCTCGTTATGGCTGCCAGCTATCTGCAGACGTTCGCATTTTCGGAGCAGGGCTGCCGGAGGCTCCCTCCACGGACGTCCAAGGGTACGTCTGACGTTTGAGGTGGCAAGACAAGCAAGCAGCCCCAGTCTCTGTGCCTCTGTGCGAGCAGTGCCATGGGCAGATGAGGCTGAGCAACAGCTTTCCAGGCTAGCTCCTTCTGGCTGCCAGCTATCTGCAGACGTTCGCATTTTTGGAGCAGGGCTGCCGGAGGCTCCCTCCACGGACCTCCAAAGATACGTTTGACGTTTGAGGTGGCAAGACAAGCAAGCAGCCCCAGTCTCTGTGCCTCTGTGCGAGCAGTGCCATGGGCAGATGAGGCTGAGCAACAGCTTTCCAGGCTAGCTCCTTCTGGCTGCCAGCTATCTGCAGACGTTCGCATTTTCGGAGCAGGGCTGCCGGAGGCTCCCTCCACGGACCTCCAAGGATACGTCTGACGTTTGAGGTGGCAAGACAAGCAAGCAGCCCCAGTCTCTGTGCCTCTGTGCGAGCAGTGCCATGGGCAGATGAAGCTGAGCAACAGCTTTCCAGGCTAGCTCCTTCTGGCTGCCAGCTATCTGCAGACGTTCGCATTTTCGGAGCAGGGCTGCCGGAGGTGCCCGCCACGGACCTCCAAAGATACGTCTGACGTTTGAGGTGGCAAGACAAGTAAGCAGCCCCAGTCTCTGTGCCTCTGTGCGAGCAGTGCCATGGGCAGATGAGGCTGAGCAACAGCTTTCCAGGCTAGCTCCTTCTGGCTGCCAGCTATCTGCAGACGTTCGCATTTTCGGAGCAGGGCTGCCGGAGGCTCCCTCCACGGACCTCCAAAGATACGTCTGACGTTTGAGCTGGCAAGACAAGCAAGCAGCCCCAGTCTCTGTGCCTCTGTGCGAGCAGTGCCATGGGCAGATGAGGCTGAGCGACAGCTTTCCAGGCTAGCTCCTTCTGGCTGCGAGCTATCTGCAGACGTTCGCATTTTCGGAGCAGGGCTGCCGGAGGCTCCCTCCACAGACCTCCAAAGATATGTCTGACGTTTGAGGTGGCAAGACAAGCAAGCAGCCCCAGTCTCTGTGCCTCTGTGCGAGCAGTGCCATGGGCAGATGAGGCTGAGCAACAGCTTTCCAGGCTAGCTTCTTCTGGCTGCGAGCTATCTGCAGACGTTCGCATTTTCGGAGCAGGGCTGCCGGAGATGCCTGCCACGGAGCCCCAAGGATACGTTTGACGTTTGAGGGGGCAAGACAAGCAAGCAGCCCCAGTCTCTGTGCCTCTGTGCGTGCAGTGCCATGGGCAGATGAGGCTGAGCAAGAGCTTTCCAGGCTAGCTCCTTCTGGCTGCGAGCTATCTGCAGACGTTCGCATTTTCGGAGCAGGGCTGCCGGAGGCTCCCTCCACGGACCTCCAAAGATACGTCTGACGTTTGAGGTGGCAAGACAAGCAAGCAGCCCCAGTCTCTGTGCCTCTGTGCGAGCAGTGCCATGGGCAGATGAGGCTGAGCAACAGCTTTCCAGGCTAGCTCCTTCTGGCTGCCAGCTATCTGCAGACGTTCGCATTTTCGGAGCAGGGCTGCCGGAGGCTCCCTCCACGGACCTCCAAAGATACGTCTGACGTTTGAGGTGGCAAGACAAGTAAGCAGCCCCAGTCTCTGTGCCTCTGTGCGAGCAGTGCCATGGGCAGATGAGGCTGAGCAACAGCTTTCCAGGCTAGCTCCTTCTGGCTGCGAGCTATCTGCAGACGTTCGCATTTTCGAAGCAGGGCTGCCGGAGGTGCCCGCCACGGACCTCCAAAGATACGTTTGACGTTTGAGGTGGCAAGACAAGCAAGCAGCCCCAGTCTCTGTGCCTCTGTGCGAGCAGTGCCATGGGCAGATGAGGCTGAGCAACAGCTTTCCAGGCTAGCTCCTTCTGGCTGCGAGCTATCTGCAGACGTTCGCATTTTCGGAGCAGGGCTGCCGGAGGCTCCCTCCACGGACCTCCAAAGATACGTCTGACGTTTGAGGTGGCAAGACAAGCAAGCAGCCCCAGTCTCTGTGCCTCTGTGCAAGCAGTGCCATGGGCAGATGAGGCTGAGCAAGAGCTTTCCAGGCTAGCTCCTTCTGGCTGCGAGCTATCTGCAGACGTTCGCATTTTCGGAGCAGGGCTGCCGGCGGCTCCCTCCACGGACCTCCAAAGATACGTCTGACGTTTGAGGTGGCAAGACAAGCAAGCAGCCCCAGTCTCTGTGCCTCTGTGCGAGCAGTGCCATGGGCAGATGAGCCTGAGCAACAGCTTTCCAGGCTAGCTCCTTCTGGCTGCAACCTATCTGCAGACGTTCGCATTTTCGGAGCAGGGCTGCCGGAGGTTCCCTCCACGGACCTCCAAAGATACGTCTGACGTTTGAGGTGGCAAGACAAGCAAGCAGCCCCAGTCTCTGTGCCTCTGTGCGAGCAGTGCCATGGGCAGATGAGGTTGAGCAACAGCTTTCCAGGCTAGCTCCTTCTGGCTGCGAGCTATCTGCAGACGTTCGCATTTTCGGAGCAGGGCTGCCGGAGGCTCCCTCCACGGACCTCCAAAGATACGTCTGACGTTTGAGGTGGCAAGACAAGTAAGCAGCCCCAGTCTCTGTGCCTCTGTGCGAGCAGTGCCATGGGCAGATGAGGCTGAGCAACAGCTTTCCAGGCTAGCTCCTTCTGGCTGCCAGCTATCTGCAGACGTTCGCATTTTCGGAGCAGGGCTGCCGGAGGCTCCCTCCACGGACCTCCAAAGATACGTCTGACGTTTGAGGTGGCAAGACAAGCAAGCAGCCCCAGTCTCTGTGCCTCTGTGCGAGCAGTGCCATGGGCAGATGAGGCTGAGCGACAGCTTTCCAGGCTAGCTCCTTCTGGCTGCGAGCTATCTGCAGACGTTCGCATTTTCGGAGCAGGGCTGCCGGAGGCTCCCTCCACAGACCTCCAAAGATACGGCTGAGGTTTGAGCTGGCAAGACAAGCAAGCAGCCCCAGTCTCTGTGCCTCTGTGCGAGCAGTGCCATGGGCAGATGAGGCTGAGCAACAGCTTTCCAGGCTAGCTCCTTCTGGCTGCCAGCTATCTGCAGACGTTCGCATTTTCGGAGCAGGGCTGCCGGAGGCTCCCTCCACGGACCTCCAAAGATACGTCTGACGTTTGAGGTGGCAAGACAAGCAAGCAGCCCCAGTCTCTGTGCCTCTGTGCGAGCAGTGCCATGGGCAGATGAGGCTGAGCAACAGCTTTCCAGGCTAGCTCCTTCTGGCTGCCAGCTATCTGCAGACGTTCGCATTTTCGGAGCAGGGCTGCCGGAGGCTCCCTCCACGGACCTCCAAAGATACGTCTGACGTTTGAGGTGGCAAGACAAGCAAGCAGCCCCAGTCTCTGTGCCTCTGTGCGAGCAGTGCCATGGGCAGATGAGGCTGAGCAACAGCTTTCCAGGCTAGCTCCTTCTGGCTGCCAGCTATCTGCAGACGTTCGCATTTTCGGAGCAGGGCTGCCGGAGGCTCCCTCCACGGCGCCCCAAAGATACGTCTGACGTTTGAGGTGGCAAGACAAGCAAGCAGCCCCAGTCTCTGTGCCTCTGTGCGAGCAGTGCCATGGGCAGATGAGGCTGAGCAACAGCTTTCCAGGCTAGCTCCTTCTGGCTGTGAGCTATCTGCAGACGTTCGCATTTTCGGAGCAGGGCTGCCGGAGGCTCCCTCCACGGACCTCCAAAGATACGTCTGACGTTTGAGGTGGCAAGACAAGCAAGCAGCCCCAGTCTCTGTGCCTCTGTGCGAGCAGTGCCATGGGCAGATGAGGCTGAGCAACAGCTTTCCAGGCTAGCTCCTTCTGGCTGCCAGCTATCTGCAGACGTTCGCATTTTCGGAGCAGGGCTGCCGGAGGCGCCCTCCACGGACCTCCAAAGATACGTCTGACGTTTGAGGTGGCAAGACAAGCAAGCAGCCCCAGTCTCTGTGCCTCTGTGCGAGCAGTGCCATGGGCAGATGAGGCTGAGCAAGAGCTTTCCAGGCTAGCTCCTTCTGGCTGCCAGCTATCTGCAGACGTTCGCATTTTCGGAGCAGGGCTGCCGGAGGCTCCCTCCACGGCGCCCCAAAGATACGTCTGACGTTTGAGGTGGCAAGACAAGCAAGCAGCCCCAGTCTCTGTGCCTCTGTGCGAGCAGTGCCATGGGCAGATGAGGCTGAGCAACAGCTTTCCAGGCTAGCTCCTTCTGGCTGCCAGCTATCTGCAGACGTTCGCATTTTCGGAGCAGGGCTGCCGGAGGCTCCCTCCACGGACCTCCAAAGATACGTCTGACGTTTGAGGTGGCAAGACAAGCAAGCAGCCCCAGTCTCTGTGCCTCTGTGCGAGCAGTGCCATGGGCAGATGAGGCTGAGCAACAGCTTTCCAGGCTAGCTCCTTCTGGCTGCCAGCTATCTGCAGACGTTCGCATTTTCGGAGCAGGGCTGCCGGAGGCTCCCTCCACGGACCTCCAAAGATACGTCTGACGTTTGAGGTGGCAAGACAAGCAAGCAGCACCAGTCTCTGTGCCTCTGTGCGAGCAGTGCCATGGGCAGATGAGGCTGAGCAAGAGCTTTCCAGGCTAGCTCCTTCTGGCTGCGAGCTATCTGCAGACGTTCGCATTTTCGGAGCAGGGCTGCCGGAGGCTCCCTCCACGGACCTCCAAAGATACGTTTGACGTTTGAGGTGGCAAGACAAGCAAGCAGCCCCAGTCTCTGTGCCTCTGTGCGAGCAGTGCCATGGGCAGATGAGGCTGAGCAAGAGCTTTCCAGGCTAGCTCCTTCTGGCTGCGAGCTATATGCAGACGTTCGCATTTTCGGAGCAGGGCTGCCGGAGGCTCCCTCCACGGCGCCCCAAAGATACGTCTGACGTTTGAGGTGGCAAGACAAGCAAGCAGCCCCAGTCTCTGTGCCTCTGTGCGAGCAGTGCCATGGGCAGATGAGGCTGAGCAACAGCTTTCCAGGCTAGCTCCTTCTGGCTGCCAGCTATCTGCAGACGTTCGCATTTTCGGAGCAGGGCTGCCGGAGGCTCCCTCCACGGACCTCCAAAGATACGTTTGACGTTTGAGGTGGCAAGACAAGCAAGCAGCCCCAGTCTCTGTGCCTCTGTGCGAGCAGTGCCATGGGCAGATGAGGCTGAGCAACAGCTTTCCAGGCTAGCTCCTTCTGGCTGCCAGCTATCTGCAGACGTTCGCATTTTCGGAGCAGGGCTGCCGGAGGCGCCCTCCACGGACCTCCAAAGATACGTCTGACGTTTGAGGTGGCAAGACAAGCAAGCAGCCCCAGTCTCTGTGCCTCTGTGCGAGCAGTGCCATGGGCAGATGAGGCTGAGCAACAGCTTTCCAGGCTAGCTCCTTCTGGCTGTGAGCTATCTGCAGACGTTCGCATTTTCGGAGCAGGGCTGCCGGAGGCTCCCTCCACGGACCTCCAAAGATACGTCTGACGTTTGAGGT
This sequence comes from Opisthocomus hoazin, assembly GCF_030867145.1. Taxonomy (NCBI): domain Eukaryota; kingdom Metazoa; phylum Chordata; class Aves; order Opisthocomiformes; family Opisthocomidae; genus Opisthocomus; species Opisthocomus hoazin. Next base: position 65,164 of record NW_027448800.1, read on the forward strand.
GGCAAGACAAGGAAGCAGCCCCAGTCTCTGTGCCTCTGTGCGAGCAGTGCCATGGGCAGATGAGGCTGAGCAACAGCTTTCCAGGCTAGCTCCTTCTGGCTGCGAGCTATCTGCAGACGTTCGCATTTTCGGAGCAGGGCTGCCGGAGGCTCCCTCCACGGACCTCCAAAGATACGTCTGACGTTTGAGGTGGCAAGACAAGCAAGCAGCCCCAGTCTCTGTGCCTCTGTGCGAGCAGTGCCATGGGCAGATGAGGCTGAGCAACAGCTTTCCAGGCTAGCTCCTTCTGGCTGCCAGCTATCTGCAGACGTTCGCATTTTCGGAGCAGGGCTGCCGGAGGCTCCCTCCACGGCGCCCCAAAGATACGTCTGACGTTTGAGGTGGCAAGACAAGCAAGCAGCCCCAGTCTCTGTGCCTCTGTGCGAGCAGTGCCATGGGCAGATGAGGCTGAGCAACAGCTTTCCAGGCTAGCTCCTTCTGGCTGCGAGCTATCTGCAGACGTTCGCATTTTCGGAGCAGGGCTGCCGGAGGCTCCCTCCACGGACCTCCAAAGATACGTCTGACGTTTGAGGTGGCAAGACAAGCAAGCAGCCCCAGTCTCTGTGCCTCTGTGCGAGCAGTGCCATGGGCAGATGAGGCTGAGCAACAGCTTTCCAGGCTAGCTCCTTCTGGCTGCCAGCTATCTGCAGACGTTCGCATTTTCGGAGCAGGGCTGCCGGAGGCTCCCTCCACGGACCTCCAAAGATACGTCTGACGTTTGAGGTGGCAAGACAAGCAAGCAGCCCCAGTCTCTGTGCCTCTGTGCAAGCAGTGCCATGGGCAGATGAGGCTGAGCAACAGCTTTCCAGGCTAGCTCCTTCTGGCTGCCAGCTATCTGCAGACGTTCGCATTTTCGGAGCAGGGCTGCCGGAGGCTCCCTCCACGGACCTCCAAAGATACGTCTGACGTTTGAGGTGGCAAGACAAGCAAGCAGCCCCAGTCTCTGTGCCTCTGTGCGAGCAGTGCCATGGGCAGATGAGGCTGAGCAACAGCTTTCCAGGCTAGCTCCTTCTGGCTGCCAGCTATCTGCAGACGTTCGCATTTTCGGAGCAGGGCTGCCGGAGGCTCCCTCCACGGACCTCCAAAGATACGTCTGACGTTTGAGGTGGCAAGACAAGCAAGCAGCACCAGTCTCTGTGCCTCTGTGCGAGCAGTGCCATGGGCAGATGAGGCTGAGCAAGAGCTTTCCAGGCTAGCTCCTTCTGGCTGCGAGCTATCTGCAGACGTTCGCATTTTCGGAGCAGGGCTGCCGGAGGCTCCCTCCACGGCGCCCCAAAGATACGTCTGACGTTTGAGGTGGCAAGACAAGCAAGCAGCCCCAGTCTCTGTGCCTCTGTGCGAGCAGTGCCATGGGCAGATGAGGCTGAGCAACAGCTTTCCAGGCTAGCTCCTTCTGGCTGCCAGCTATCTGCAGACGTTCGCATTTTCGGAGCAGGGCTGCCGGAGGCTCCCTCCACGGACCTCCAAAGATACGTCTGACGTTTGAGGTGGCAAGACAAGCAAGCAGCCCCAGTCTCTGTGCCTCTGTGCGAGCAGTGCCATGGGCAGATGAGGCTGAGCAACAGCTTTCCAGGCTAGCTCCTTCTGGCTGCCAGCTATCTGCAGACGTTCGCATTTTCGGAGCAGGGCTGCCGGAGTTGCCCGCCACGGAGCTCCAAAGATACGTCTGACGTTTGAGGTGGCAAGACAAGCAAGCAGCCCCAGTCTCTGTGCCTCTGTGCAAGCAGTGCCATGGGCAGATGAGGCTGAGCAACAGCTTTCCAGGCTAGCTCCTTCTGGCTGCGAGCTATCTGCAGACGTTCGCATTTTCGGAGCAGGGCTGCCGGAGGCTCCCTCCACGGACCTCCAAAGATACGTCTGACGTTTGAGGTGGCAAGACAAGCAAGCAGCACCAGTCTCTGTGCCTCTGTGCGAGCAGTGCCATGGGCAGATGAGGCTGAGCAACAGCTTTCCAGGCTAGCTCCTTCTGGCTGCCAGCTATCTGCAGACGTTCGCATTTTCGGAGCAGGGCTGCCGGAGGCTCCCTCCACGGACCTCCAAAGATACGTCTGACGTTTGAGGTGGCAAGACAAGCAAGCAGCCCCAGTCTCTGTGCCTCTGTGCGAGCAGTGCCATGGGCAGATGAGGCTGAGCAACAGCTTTCCAGGCTAGCTCCTTCTGGCTGCCAGCTATCTGCAGACGTTCGCATTTTCGGAGCAGGGCTGCCGGAGGCTCCCTCCACGGACCTCCAAAGATACGTTTGACGTTTGAGGTGGCAAGACAAGCAAGCAGCCCCAGTCTCTGTGCCTCTGTGCGAGCAGTGCCATGGGCAGATGAGGCTGAGCAACAGCTTTCCAGGCTAGCTCCTTCTGGCTGCCAGCTATCTGCAGACGTTCGCATTTTCGGAGCAGGGCTGCCGGAGGCTCCCTCCACGGACCTCCAAAGATACGTCTGACGTTTGAGGTGGCAAGACAAGCAAGCAGCCCCAGTCTCTGTGCCTCTGTGCGAGCAGTGCCACGGGCAGATGAGGCTGAGCAACAGCTTTCCAGGCTAGCTCCTTCTGGCTGCCAGCTATCTGCAGACGTTCGCATTTTCGGAGCAGGGCTGCCGGAGGCTCCCTCCACGGACCTGCAAAGATACGTCTGACGTTTGAGGTGGCAAGACAAGCAAGCAGCCCCAGTCTCTGTGCCTCTGTGCGAGCAGTGCCATGGGCAGATGAGGCTGAGCAACAGCTTTCCAGGCTAGCTAATTCTGGCTGCCAGCTATCTGCAGACGTTCGCATTTTCGGAGCAGGGCTGCCGGAGGCTCCCTCCACGGACCTCCAAAGATACGTCTGACGTTTGAGGTGGCAAGACAAGCAAGCAGCCCCAGTCTCTGTGCCTCTGTGCGAGCAGTGCCATGGGCAGATGAGGCTGAGCAACAGCTTTCCAGGCTAGCTCCTTCTGGCTGCCAGCTATCTGCAGACGTTCGCATTTTCGGAGCAGGGCTGCCGGAGGCTCCCTCCACGGACCTCCAAAGATACGTCTGACGTTTGAGGTGGCAAGACAAGCAAGCAGCCCCAGTCTCTGTGCCTCTGTGCAAGCAGTGCCATGGGCAGATGAGGCTGAGCAACAGCTTTCCAGGCTAGCTCCTTCTGGCTGCGAGCTATCTGCAGACGTTCGCATTTTCGGAGCAGGGCTGCCGGAGGCTCCCTCCACGGACCTCCAAAGATACGTCTGACGTTTGAGGTGGCAAGACAAGCAAGCAGCCCCAGTCTCTGTGCCTCTGTGCGAGCAGTGCCATGGGCAGATGAGGCTGAGCAACAGCTTTCCAGGCTAGCTCCTTCTGGCTGCCAGCTATCTGCAGACGTTCGCATTTTCGGAGCAGGGCTGCCGGAGGCTCCCTCCACGGACCTCCAAAGATACGTCTGACGTTTGAGGTGGCAAGACAAGCAAGCAGCCCCAGTCTCTGTGCCTCTGTGCGAGCAGTGCCATGGGCAGATGAGGCTGAGCAAGAGCTTTCCAGGCTAGCTCCTTCTGGCTGCCAGCTATCTGCAGACGTTCGCATTTTCGGAGCAGGGCTGCCGGAGGCTCCCTCCACGGACCTCCAAAGATACGTTTGACGTTTGAGGTGGCAAGACAAGCAAGCAGCCCCAGTCTCTGTGCCTCTGTGCGAGCAGTGCCATGGGCAGATGAGGCTGAGCAACAGCTTTCCAGGCTAGCTCCTTCTGGCTGCCAGCTATATGCAGACGTTCGCATTTTCGGAGCAGGGCTGCCGGAGGCTCCCTCCACGGCGCCCCAAAGATACGTCTGACGTTTGAGGTGGCAAGACAAGCAAGCAGCCCCAGTCTCTGTGCCTCTGTGCGAGCAGTGCCATGGGCAGATGAGGCTGAGCAACAGCTTTCCAGGCTAGCTCCTTCTGGCTGCCAGCTATCTGCAGACGTTCGCATTTTCGGAGCAGGGCTGCCGGAGGCTCCCTCCACGGACCTCCAAAGATACGTTTGACGTTTGAGGTGGCAAGACAAGCAAGCAGCCCCAGTCTCTGTGCCTCTGTGCGAGCAGTGCCATGGGCAGATGAGGCTGAGCAACAGCTTTCCAGGCTAGCTCCTTCTGGCTGCCAGCTATCTGCAGACGTTCGCATTTTCGGAGCAGGGCTGCCGGAGGCGCCCTCCACGGACCTCCAAAGATACGTCTGACGTTTGAGGTGGCAAGACAAGCAAGCAGCCCCAGTCTCTGTGCCTCTGTGCGAGCAGTGCCATGGGCACATGAGGCTGAGCAACAGCTTTCCAGGCTAGCTCCTTCTGGCTGTGAGCTATCTGCAGACGTTCGCATTTTCGGAGCAGGGCTGCCGGAGGCTCCCTCCACGGACCTCCAAAGATACGTCTGACGTTTGAGGTGGCAAGACAAGCAAGCAGCCCCAGTCTCTGTGCCTCTGTGCGAGCAGTGCCATGGGCAGATGAGGCTGAGCAACAGCTTTCCAGGCTAGCTCCTTCTGGCTGCCAGCTATCTGCAGACGTTCGCATTTTCGGAGCAGGGCTGCCGGAGGCTCCCTCCACGGCGCCCCAAAGATACGTCTGACGTTTGAGGTGGCAAGACAAGCAAGCAGCCCCAGTCTCTGTGCCTCTGTGCGAGCAGTGCCATGGGCAGATGAGGCTGAGCAACAGCTTTCCAGGCTAGCTCCTTCTGGCTGCGAGCTATCTGCAGACGTTCGCATTTTCGGAGCAGGGCTGCCGGAGGCTCCCTCCACGGACCTCCAAAGATACGTCTGACGTTTGAGGTGGCAAGACAAGCAAGCAGCCCCAGTCTCTGTGCCTCTGTGCGAGCAGTGCCATGGGCAGATGAGGCTGAGCAACAGCTTTCCAGGCTAGCTCCTTCTGGCTGCCAGCTATCTGCAGACGTTCGCATTTTCGGAGCAGGGCTGCCGGAGGCTCCCTCCACGGACCTCCAAAGATACGTCTGACGTTTGAGGTGGCAAGACAAGCAAGCAGCCCCAGTCTCTGTGCCTCTGTGCAAGCAGTGCCATGGGCAGATGAGGCTGAGCAACAGCTTTCCAGGCTAGCTCCTTCTGGCTGCCAGCTATCTGCAGACGTTCGCATTTTCGGAGCAGGGCTGCCGGAGGCTCCCTCCACGGACCTCCAAAGATACGTCTGACGTTTGAGGTGGCAAGACAAGCAAGCAGCCCCAGTCTCTGTGCCTCTGTGCGAGCAGTGCCATGGGCAGATGAGGCTGAGCAACAGCTTTCCAGGCTAGCTCCTTCTGGCTGCGAGCTATCTGCAGACGTTCGCATTTTCGGAGCAGGGCTGCCGGAGGCTCCCTCCACGGACCTCCAAAGATACGTCTGACGTTTGAGGTGGCAAGACAAGCAAGCAGCACCAGTCTCTGTGCCTCTGTGCGAGCAGTGCCATGGGCAGATGAGGCTGAGCAAGAGCTTTCCAGGCTAGCTCCTTCTGGCTGCGAGCTATCTGCAGACGTTCGCATTTTCGGAGCAGGGCTGCCGGAGGCTCCCTCCACGGCGCCCCAAAGATACGTCTGACGTTTGAGGTGGCAAGACAAGCAAGCAGCCCCAGTCTCTGTGCCTCTGTGCGAGCAGTGCCATGGGCAGATGAGGCTGAGCAACAGCTTTCCAGGCTAGCTCCTTCTGGCTGCCAGCTATCTGCAGACGTTCGCATTTTCGGAGCAGGGCTGCCGGAGGCTCCCTCCACGGACCTCCAAAGATACGTCTGACGTTTGAGGTGGCAAGACAAGCAAGCAGCCCCAGTCTCTGTGCCTCTGTGCGAGCAGTGCCATGGGCAGATGAGGCTGAGCAACAGCTTTCCAGGCTAGCTCCTTCTGGCTGCCAGCTATCTGCAGACGTTCGCATTTTCGGAGCAGGGCTGCCGGAGTTGCCCGCCACGGAGCTCCAAAGATACGTCTGACGTTTGAGGTGGCAAGACAAGCAAGCAGCCCCAGTCTCTGTGCCTCTGTGCAAGCAGTGCCATGGGCAGATGAGGCTGAGCAACAGCTTTCCAGGCTAGCTCCTTCTGGCTGCGAGCTATCTGCAGACGTTCGCATTTTCGGAGCAGGGCTGCCGGAGGCTCCCTCCACGGACCTCCAAAGATACGTCTGACGTTTGAGGTGGCAAGACAAGCAAGCAGCCCCAGTCTCTGTGCCTCTGTGCGAGCAGTGCCATGGGCAGATGAGGCTGAGCAACAGCTTTCCAGGCTAGCTCCTTCTGGCTGCCAGCTATCTGCAGACGTTCGCATTTTCGGAGCAGGGCTGCCGGAGGCTCCCTCCACGGACCTCCAAAGATACGTCTGACGTTTGAGGTGGCAAGACAAGCAAGCAGCCCCAGTCTCTGTGCCTCTGTGCGAGCAGTGCCATGGGCAGATGAGGCTGAGCAACAGCTTTCCAGGCTAGCTCCTTCTGGCTGCCAGCTATCTGCAGACGTTCGCATTTTCGGAGCAGGGCTGCCGGAGGCTCCCTCCACGGACCTCCAAAGATACGTTTGACGTTTGAGGTGGCAAGACAAGCAAGCAGCCCCAGTCTCTGTGCCTCTGTGCGAGCAGTGCCATGGGCAGATGAGGCTGAGCAACAGCTTTCCAGGCTAGCTCCTTCTGGCTGCCAGCTATCTGCAGACGTTCGCATTTTCGGAGCAGGGCTGCCGGAGGCTCCCTCCACGGACCTCCAAAGATACGTCTGACGTTTGAGGTGGCAAGACAAGCAAGCAGCCCCAGTCTCTGTGCCTCTGTGCGAGCAGTGCCACGGGCAGATGAGGCTGAGCAACAGCTTTCCAGGCTAGCTCCTTCTGGCTGCCAGCTATCTGCAGACGTTCGCATTTTCGGAGCAGGGCTGCCGGAGGCTCCCTCCACGGACCTGCAAAGATACGTCTGACGTTTGAGGTGGCAAGACAAGCAAGCAGCCCCAGTCTCTGTGCCTCTGTGCGAGCAGTGCCATGGGCAGATGAGGCTGAGCAACAGCTTTCCAGGCTAGCTAATTCTGGCTGCCAGCTATCTGCAGACGTTCGCATTTTCGGAGCAGGGCTGCCGGAGGCTCCCTCCACGGACCTCCAAAGATACGTCTGACGTTTGAGGTGGCAAGACAAGCAAGCAGCCCCAGTCTCTGTGCCTCTGTGCGAGCAGTGCCATGGGCAGATGAGGCTGAGCAACAGCTTTCCAGGCTAGCTCCTTCTGGCTGCCAGCTATCTGCAGACGTTCGCATTTTCGGAGCAGGGCTGCCGGAGGCTCCCTCCACGGACCTCCAAAGATACGTCTGACGTTTGAGGTGGCAAGACAAGCAAGCAGCCCCAGTCTCTGTGCCTCTGTGCGAGCAGTGCCATGGGCAGATGAGGCTGAGCAACAGCTTTCCAGGCTAGCTCCTTCTGGCTGCCAGCTATCTGCAGACGTTCGCATTTTCGGAGCAGGGCTGCCGGAGGCTCCCTCCACGGACCTCCAAAGATACGTCTGACGTTTGAGGTGGCAAGACAAGCAAGCAGCCCCAGTCTCTGTGCCTCTGTGCGAGCAGTGCCATGGGCAGATGAGGCTAAGCAACAGCTTTCCAGGCTAGCTCCTTCTGGCTGCGAGCTATCTGCAGACGTTCGCATTTTGGGAGCAGGGCTGCCGGAGGCTCCCTCCACGGACCTCCAAAGATACGTCTGACGTTTGAGGTGGCAAGACAAGCAAGCAGCCCCAGTCTCTGTGCCTCTGTGCAAGCAGTGCCATGGGCAGATGAGGCTGAGCAACAGCTTTCCAGGCTAGCTCCTTCTGGCTGCGAGCTATCTGCAGACGTTCGCATTTTCGGAGCAGGGCTGCCGGAGGCTCCCTCCACGGACCTCCAAAGATACGTCTGACGTTTGAGGTGGCAAGACAAGCAAGCAGCCCCAGTCTCTGTGCCTCTGTGCGAGCAGTGCCATGGGCAGATGAGGCTGAGCAACAGCTTTCCAGGCTAGCTCCTTCTGGCTGCCAGCTATCTGCAGACGTTCGCATTTTCGGAGCAGGGCTGCTGGAGGCTCCCTCCACGGACCTCCAAAGATACGTCTGACGTTTGAGGTGGCAAGACAAGCAAGCAGCCCCAGTCTCTGTGCCTCTGTGCGAGCAGTGCCATGGGCAGATGAGGCTGAGCAACAGCTTTCCAGGCTAGCTCCTTCTGGCTGCCAGCTATCTGCAGACGTTCGCATTTTGGGAGCAGGGCTGCCGGAGGCTCCCTCCACGGACCTCCAAAGATACGTCTGACGTTTGGGGTGGCAAGACAAGCAAGCAGCCCCAGTCTCTGTGCCTCTGTGCGAGCAGTGCCATGGGCAGATGAGGCTGAGCAACAGCTTTCCAGGCTAGCTCCTTCTGGCTGCCAGCTATCTGCAGACGTTCGCATTTTCGGAGCAGGGCTGCCGGAGGCTTCCTCCACGGACCTCCAAAGATACGTCTGACGTTTGAGGTGGCAAGACAAGGAAGCAGCCCCAGTCTCTGTGCCTCTGTGTGAGCAGTGCCATGGGCAGATGAGGCTGAGCAACAGCTTTCCAGGCTAGCTCCTTCTGGCTGCCAGCTATCTGCAGACGTTCGCATTTTCGGAGCAGGGCTGCCGGAGGCTCCCTCCACGGACCTCCAAAGATACGTCTGACGTTTGAGGTGGCAAGACAAGGAAGCAGCCCCAGTCTCTGTGCCTCTGTGCGAGCAGTGCCATGGGCAGATGAGGCTGAGCAACAGCTTTCCAGGCTAGCTCCTTCTGGCTGCGAGCTATCTGCAGACGTTCGCATTTTCGGAGCAGGGCTGCCGGAGGCTCCCTCCACGGACCTCCAAAGATACGTCTGACGTTTGAGGTGGCAAGACAAGCAAGCAGCCCCAGTCTCTGTGCCTCTGTGCGAGCAGTGCCATGGGCAGATGAGGCTGAGCAACAGCTTTCCAGGCCAGCTCCTTCTGGCTGCGAGCTATCTGCAGACGTTCGCATTTTCGGAGCAGGGCTGCCGGAGGCTCCCTCCACGGACCTCCAAAGATACGTCTGACGTTTGAGGTGGCAAGACAAGCAAGCAGCCCCAGTCTCTGTGCCTCTGTGCGAGCAGTGCCATGGGCAGATGAGGCTGAGCAACAGCTTTCCAGGCTAGCTCCTTCTGGCTGCGAGCTATCTGCAGACGTTCGCATTTTCGGAGCAGGGCTGCCGGAGGCTCCCTCCACGGAGCCCCAAAGATACGTCTGACGTTTGAGGTGGCAAGACAAGCAAGCAGCCCCAGTCTCTGTGCCTCTGTGCGAGCAGTGCCATGGGCAGATGAGGCTGAGCAACAGCTTTCCAGGCTAGCTCCTTCTGGCTGCCAGCTATCTGCAGACGTTCGCATTTTCGGAGCAGGGCTGCCGGAGGCTCCCTCCACGGACCTCCAAAGATACGTCTGACGTTTGAGGTGGCAAGACAAGCAAGCAGCCCCAGTCTCTGTGCCTCTGTGCGAGCAGTGCCATGGGCAGATGAGGCTGAGCAACAGCTTTCCAGGCTAGCTCCTTCTGGCTGCCAGCTATCTGCAGACGTTCGCATTTTCGGAGCAGGGCTGCCGGAGGCTCCCTCCACGGACCTCCAAAGATACGTCTGACGTTTGAGGTGGCAAGACAAGCAAGCAGCCCCAGTCTCTGTGCCTCTGTGCGAGCAGTGCCATGGGCAGATGAGGCTGAGCAACAGCTTTCCAGGCTAGCTCCTTCTGGCTGCGAGCTATCTGCAGACGTTCGCATTTTCGGAGCAGGGCTGCCGGAGGCTCCCTCCACGGACCTCCAAAGATACGTCTGACATTTGAGGTGGCAAGACAAGCAAGCAGCCCCAGTCTCTGTGCCTCTGTGCGAGCAGTGCCATGGGCAGATGAGGCTGAGCAACAGCTTTCCAGGCTAGCTCCTTCTGGCTGCGAGCTATCTGCAGACGTTCGCATTTTCGGAGCAGGGCTGCCGGAGGCTCCCTCCACGGACCTCCAAAGATACGTCTGACGTTTGAGGTGGCAAGACAAGCAAGCAGCCCCAGTCTCTGTGCCTCTGTGTGAGCAGTGCCATGGGCAGATGAGGCTGAGCAAGAGCTTTCCAGGCTAGCTCCTTCTGGCTGCCAGCTATCTGCAGACGTTCGCATTTTCGGAGCAGGGCTGCTGGAGGCTCCCTCCACGGACCTGCAAAGATACGTCTGACGTTTGAGGTGGCAAGACAAGCAAGCAGCCCCAGTCTCTGTGCCTCTGTGCGAGCAGTGCCATGGGCAGATGAGGCTGAGCAACAGCTTTCCAGGCTAGCTAATTCTGGCTGCCAGCTATCTGCAGACGTTCGCATTTTCGGAGCAGGGCTGCCGGAGGCTCCCTCCACGGACCTCCAAAGATACGTCTGACGTTTGAGGTGGCAAGACAAGCAAGCAGCACCAGTCTCTGTGCCTCTGTGCGAGCAGTGCCATGGGCAGATGAGGCTGAGCAACAGCTTTCCAGGCTAGCTCCTTCTGGCTGCCAGCTATCTGCAGACGTTCGCATTTTCGGAGCAGGGCTGCCGGAGGCTCCCTCCACGGACCTCCAAAGATACGTCTGACATTTGAGGTGGCAAGACAAGCAAGCAGCCCCAGTCTCTGTGCCTCTGTGCGAGCAGTGCCATGGGCAGATGAGGCTGAGCAACAGCTTTCCAGGCTAGCTCCTTCTGGCTGCGAGCTATCTGCAGACGTTCGCATTTTCGGAGCAGGGCTGCCGGAGGCTCCCTCCACGGACCTCCAAAGATACGTCTGACGTTTGAGGTGGCAAGACAAGCAAGCAGCCCCAGTCTCTGTGCCTCTGTGCGAGCAGTGCCATGGGCAGATGAGGCTAAGCAACAGCTTTCCAGGCTAGCTCCTTCTGGCTGCGAGCTATCTGCAGACGTTCGCATTTTCGGAGCAGGGCTGCCGGAGGCTCCCTCCACGGACCTCCAAAGATACGTCTGACGTTTGAGGTGGCAAGACAAGCAAGCAGCCCCAGTCTCTGTGCCTCTGTGCAAGCAGTGCCATGGGCAGATGAGGCTGAGCAACAGCTTTCCAGGCTAGCTCCTTCTGGCTGCGAGCTATCTGCAGACGTTCGCATTTTCGGAGCAGGGCTGCCGGAGGCTCCCTCCACGGACCTCCAAAAATAGGTCTGACGTTTGAGGTGGCAAGACAAGCAAGCAGCCCCAGTCTCTGTGCCTCTGTGCGAGCAGTGCCATGGGCAGATGAGGCTGAGCAACAGCTTTCCAGGCTAGCTCCTTCTGGCTGCCAGCTATCTGCAGACGTTCGCATTTTCGGAGCAGGGCTGCTGGAGGCTCCCTCCACGGACCTCCAAAGATACGTCTGACGTTTGAGGTGGCAAGACAAGCAAGCAGCCCCAGTCTCTGTGCCTCTGTGCGAGCAGTGCCATGGGCAGATGAGGCTGAGCAACAGCTTTCCAGGCTAGCTCCTTCTGGCTGCCAGCTATCTGCAGACGTTCGCATTTTCGGAGCAGGGCTGCCGGAGGCTCCCTCCACGGACCTCCAAATATACGTTTGACGTTTGAGGTGGCAAGACAAGCAAGCAGCCCCAGTCTCTGTGCCTCTGTGCGAGCAGTGCCATGGGCAGATGAGGCTGAGCAAGAGCTTTCCAGGCTAGCTCCTTCTGGCTGCGAGCTATCTGCAGACGTTCGCATTTTGGGAGCAGGGCTGCCGGAGGCTCCCTCCACGGACCTCCAAAGATACGTCTGACGTTTGGGGTGGCAAGACAAGCAAGCAGCCCCAGTCTCTGTGCCTCTGTGCGAGCAGTGCCATGGGCAGATGAGGCTGAGCAACAGCTTTCCAGGCTAGCTCCTTCTGGCTGCCAGCTATCTGCAGACGTTCGCATTTTTGGAGCAGGGCTGCCAGAGGCTCCCTCCGCGGACCTCCAAAGATACGTCTGACGTTTGAGGTGGCAAGACAAGCAAGCAGCCCCAGTCTCTGTGCCTCTGTGCGAGCATTGCCATGGGCAGATGAGGCTGAGCAACAGCTTTCCAGGCTAGCTCCTTCTGGCTGCGAGCTGTCTGCAGACGTTCGCATTTTCGGAGCAGGGCTGCCGGAGGCTCCCTCCACGGACCTCCAAAGATACGTCTGACGTTTGAGGTGGCAAGACAAGCAAGCAGCCCCAGTCTCTGTGCCTCTGTGCGAGCAGTGCCATGGGCAGATGAGGCTGAGCAACAGCTTTCCAGGCTAGCTCCTTCTGGCTGCGAGCTATCTGCAGACGTTCGCATTTTTTGAGCAGGGCTGCCGGAGGCTCCCTCCACGGACCTCCAAAGATACGTCTGACGTTTGAGGTGGCAAGACATGCAAGCAGCCCCAGTCTCTGTGCCTCTGTGCGAGCAGTGCCATGGGCAGATGAGGCTGAGCAACAGCTTTCCAGGCTAGCTCCTTCTGGCTGCGAGCTATCTGCAGACGTTCGCATTTTCGGAGCAGGGCTGCCGGAGGCTCCCTCCACGGCGCCCCAAAGATACGTCTGACGTTTGAGGTGGCAAGACAAGCAAGCAGCCCCAGTCTCTGTGCCTCTGTGCGAGCAGTGCCATGGGCAGATGAGGCTGAGCAACAGCTTTCCAGGCTAGCTCCTTCTGGCTGCCAGCTATCTGCAGACGTTCGCATTTTCGGAGCAGGGCTGCCGGAGGCTCCCTCCACGGACCTCCAAAGATACGTCTGACGTTTGAGGTGGCAAGACAAGCAAGCAGCCCCAGTCTCTGTGCCTCTGTGCGAGCAGTGCCATGGGCAGATGAGGCTGAGCAACAGCTTTCCAGGCTAGCTCCTTCTGGCTGCGAGCTATCTGCAGACGTTCGCATTTTCGGAGCAGGGCTGCCGGAGGCTCCCTCCACGGACCTCCAAAGATACGTCTGACGTTTGAGGTGGCAAGACAAGCAAGCAGCCCCAGTCTCTGTGCCTCTGTGCGAGCAGTGCCATGGGCAGATGAGGCTGAGCAACAGCTTTCCAGGCTAGCTCCTTCTGGCTGCGAGCTATCTGCAGACGTTCGCATTTTCGGAGCAGGGCTGCCGGAGGCTCCCTCCACGGACCTCCAAAGATACGTCTGACATTTGAGGTGGCAAGACAAGCAAGCAGCCCCAGTCTCTGTGCCTCTGTGCGAGCAGTGCCATGGGCAGATGAGGCTGAGCAACAGCTTTCCAGGCTAGCTCCTTCTGGCTGCGAGCTATCTGCAGACGTTCGCATTTTCGGAGCAGGGCTGCCGGAGGCTCCCTCCACGGACCTCCAAAGATACGTCTGACGTTTGAGGTGGCAAGACAAGCAAGCAGCCCCAGTCTCTGTGCCTCTGTGTGAGCAGTGCCATGGGCAGATGAGGCTGAGCAAGAGCTTTCCAGGCTAGCTCCTTCTGGCTGCCAGCTATCTGCAGACGTTCGCATTTTCGGAGCAGGGCTGCCGGAGGCTCCCTCCACGGACCTCCAAAGATACGTCTGACGTTTGAGGTGGCAAGACAAGCAAGCAGCCCCAGTCTCTGTGCCTCTGTGCGAGCAGTGCCATGGGCAGATGAGGCTGAGCAACAGCTTTCCAGGCTAGCTCCTTCTGGCTGCCAGCTATCTGCAGACGTTCGCATTTTCGGAGCAGGGCTGCCGGAGGCGCCCTCCACGGACCTCCAAAGATACGTCTGACGTTTGAGGTGGCAAGACAAGGAAGCAGCCCCAGTCTCTGTGCCTCTGTGCGAGCAGTGCCACGGGCAGATGAGGCTGAGCAACAGCTTTCCAGGCTAGCTCCTTCTGGCTGCCAGCTATCTGCAGACGTTCGCATTTTCGGAGCAGGGCTGCCGGAGGCTCCCTCCACGGACCTCCAAAGATACGTCTGACGTTTGAGGTGGCAAGACAAGCAAGCAGCCCCAGTCTCTGTGCCTCTGTGCGAGCAGTGCCATGGGCAGATGAGGCTGAGCAACAGCTTTCCAGGCTAGATCCTTCTGGCTGCCAGCTATCTGCAGACGTTCGCATTTTCGGAGCAGGGCTGCCGGAGGCTCCCTCCACGGAGCCCCAAAGATACGTCTGACGTTTGAGGTGGCAAGACAAGCAAGCAGCCCCAGTCTCTGTGCCTCTGTGCGAGCAGTGCCATGGGCAGATGAGGCTGAGCAACAGCTTTCCAGGCTAGCTCCTTCTGGCTGCCAGCTATCTGCAGACGTTCGCATTTTCGGAGCAGGGCTGCCGGAGGCTCCCTCCACGGACCTCCAAAGATACGTCTGACGTTTGAGGTGGCAAGACAAGCAAGCAGCCCCAGTCTCTGTGCCTCTGTGCGAGCAGTGCCATGGGCAGATGAGGCTGAGCAACAGCTTTCCAGGCTAGCTCCTTCTGGCTGCCAGCTATCTGCAGACGTTCGCATTTTCGGAGCAGGGCTGCCGGAGGCTCCCTCCACGGACCTCCAAAGATACGTCTGACGTTTGAGGTGGCAAGACAAGGAAGCAGCCCCAGTCTCTGTGCCTCTGTGCGAGCAGTGCCACGGGCAGATGAGGCTGAGCAACAGCTTTCCAGGCTAGCTCCTTCTGGCTGCCAGCTATCTGCAGACGTTCGCATTTTCGGAGCAGGGCTGCCGGAGGCTCCCTCCACGGACCTCCAAAGATACGTCTGACGTTTGAGGTGGCAAGACAAGCAAGCAGCCCCAGTCTCTGTGCCTCTGTGCGAGCAGTGCCATGGGCAGATGAGGCTGAGCAACAGCTTTCCAGGCTAGCTCGTTATGGCTGCCAGCTATCTGCAGACGTTCGCATTTTCGGAGCAGGGCTGCCGGAGGCTCCCTCCACGGACCTCCAAAGATACGTCTGACGTTTGAGGTGGCAAGACAAGCAAGCAGCCCCAGTCTCTGTGCCTCTGTGCGAGCAGTGCCATGGGCAGATGAGGCTGAGCAACAGCTTTCCAGGCTAGCTCCTTCTGGCTGCCAGCTATCTGCAGACGTTCGCATTTTCGGAGCAGGGCTGCCGGAGGCGCCCTCCACGGACCTCCAAAGATACGTCTGACGTTTGAGGTGGCAAGACAAGGAAGCAGCCCCAGTCTCTGTGCCTCTGTGCGAGCAGTGCCACGGGCAGATGAGGCTGAGCAACAGCTTTCCAGGCTAGCTCCTTCTGGCTGCCAGCTATCTGCAGACGTTCGCATTTTCGGAGCAGGGCTGCCGGAGGCTCCCTCCACGGACCTCCAAAGATACGTCTGACGTTTGAGGTGGCAAGACAAGCAAGCAGCCCCAGTCTCTGTGCCTCTGTGCGAGCAGTGCCATGGGCAGATGAGGCTGAGCAACAGCTTTCCAGGCTAGATCCTTCTGGCTGCCAGCTATCTGCAGACGTTCGCATTTTCGGAGCAGGGCTGCCGGAGGCTCCCTCCACGGAGCCCCAAAGATACGTCTGACGTTTGAGGTGGCAAGACAAGCAAGCAGCCCCAGTCTCTGTGCCTCTGTGCGAGAAGTGCCATGGGCAGATGAGGCTGAGCAAGAGCTTTCCAGGCTAGCTCCTTCTGGCTGCCAGCTATCTGCAGACGTTCGCATTTTCGGAGCAGGGCTGCCGGAGGCTCCCTCCACGGACCTCCAAAGATACGTCTGACGTTTGAGGTGGCAAGACAAGCAAGCAGCCCCAGTCTCTGTGCCTCTGTGCGAGCAGTGCCATGGGCAGATGAGGCTGAGCAACAGCTTTCCAGGCTAGCTCCTTCTGGCTGCCAGCTATCTGCAGACGTTCGCATTTTCGGAGCAGGGCTGCCGGAGGCTCCCTCCACGGACCTCCAAAGATACGTCTGACGTTTGAGGTGGCAAGACAAGGAAGCAGCCCCAGTCTCTGTGCCTCTGTGCGAGCAGTGCCACGGGCAGATGAGGCTGAGCAACAGCTTTCCAGGCTAGCTCCTTCTGGCTGCCAGCTATCTGCAGACGTTCGCATTTTCGGAGCAGGGCTGCCGGAGGCTCCCTCCACGGACCTCCAAAGATACGTCTGACGTTTGAGGTGGCAAGACAAGCAAGCAGCCCCAGTCTCTGTGCCTCTGTGCGAGCAGTGCCATGGGCAGATGAGGCTGAGCAACAGCTTTCCAGGCTAGCTCGTTATGGCTGCCAGCTATCTGCAGACGTTCGCATTTTCGGAGCAGGGCTGCCGGAGGCTCCCTCCACGGACCTCCAAAGATACGTCTGACGTTTGAGCTGGCAAGACAAGCAAGCAGCCCCAGTCTCTGTGCCTCTGTGCGAGCAGTGCCATGGGCAGATGAGGCTGAGCAACAGCTTTCCAGGCTAGCTCCTTCTGGCTGCCAGCTATCTGCAGACGTTCGCATTTTCGGAGCAGGGCTGCCGGAGGCTCCCTCCACGGACCTCCAAAGATACGTCTGACGTTTGAGCTGGCAAGACAAGCAAGCAGCCCCAGTCTCTGTGCCTCTGTGCGAGCAGTGCCATGGGCAGATGAGGCTGAGCAACAGCTTTCCAGGCTAGCTCCTTCTGGCTGCCAGCTATCTGCAGACGTTCGCATTTTCGGAGCAGGGCTGCCGGAGGCTCCCTCCACGGACCTCCAAAGATACGTCTGACGTTTGAGCTGGCAAGACAAGCAAGCAGCCCCAGTCTCTGTGCCTCTGTGCGAGCAGTGCCATGGGCAGATGAGGCTGAGCGACAGCTTTCCAGGCTAGCTCCTTCTGGCTGCGAGCTATCTGCAGACGTTCGCATTTTCGGAGCAGGGCTGCCGGAGGCTCCCTCCACAGACCTCCAAAGATACGTCTGACGTTTGAGGTGGCAAGACAAGCAAGCAGCCCCAGTCTCTGTGCCTCTGTGCGAGCAGTGCCATGGGCAGATGAGGCTGAGCAACAGCTTTCCAGGCTAGCTCCTTCTGGCTGCCAGCTATCTGCAGACGTTCGCATTTTCGGAGCAGGGCTGCCAGAGGCTCCCTCCACGGACCTCCAAAGATACGTCTGACGTTTGAGGTGGCCAGACAAGTAAGCAGCCCCAGTCTCTGTGCCTCTGTGCGAGCAGTGCCATGGGCAGATGAGGCTGAGCAACAGCTTTCCAGGCTAGCTCCTTCTGGCTGCCAGCTATCTGCAGACGTTCGCATTTTCGAAGCAGGGCTGCCGGAGGTGCTCGCCACGGACCTCCAAAGATACGTTTGACGTTTGAGGTGGCAAGACAAGCAAGCAGCCCCAGTCTCTGTGCCTCTGTGCGAGCAGTGCCATGGGCAGATGAGGCTGAGCAACAGCTTTCCAGGCTAGCTCCTTCTGGCTGCGAGCTATCTGCAGACGTTCGCATTTTCGGAGCAGGGCTGCCGGAGGCTCCCTCCACGGACCTCCAAAGATACGTCTGACGTTTGAGCTGGCAAGACAAGCAAGCAGCCCCAGTCTCTGTGCCTCTGTGCGAGCAGTGCCATGGGCAGATGAGGCTGAGCAAGAGCTTTCCAGGCTAGCTCCTTCTGGCTGCGAGCTATCTGCAGACGTTCGCATTTTCGGAGCAGGGCTGCCGGAGGCTCCCTCCACGGACCTCCAAATATACGTCTGACGTTTGAGGTGGCAAGACAAGCAAGCAGCCCCAGTCTCTGTGCCTCTGTGCGAGCAGTGCCATGGGCAGATGAGGCTGAGCAACAGCTTTCCAGGCTAGCTCCTTCTGGCTGCCAGCTATCTGCAGACGTTCGCATTTTCGGAGCAGGGCTGCCGGAGGCTCCCTCCACGGACCTCCAAAGATACGTCTGACGTTTGAGGTGGCAAGACAAGCAAGCAGCCCCAGTCTCTGTGCCTCTGTGCGAGCAGTGCCATGGGCAGATGAGGCTGAGCAACAGCTTTCCAGGCTAGCTCCTTCTGGCTGCAACCTATCTGCAGACGTTTGCATTTTCGGAGCAGGGCTGCCGGAGGTTCCCTCCACGGACCTCCAAAGATACGTCTGACGTTTGAGGTGGCAAGACAAGCAAGCAGCCCCAGTCTCTGTGCCTCTGTGCGAGCAGTGCCATGGGCAGATGAGGCTGAGCAACAGCTTTCCAGGCTAGCTCCTTCTGGCTGCCAGCTATCTGCAGACGTTCGCATTTTCGGAGCAGGGCTGCCGGAGGCTCCCTCCACGGACCTCCAAAGATACGTCTGACGTTTGAGGTGGCAAGACAAGCAAGCAGCCCCAGTCTCTGTGCCTCTGTGCGAGCAGTGCCATGGGCAGATGAGGCTGAGCAACAGCTTTCCAGGCTAGCTCGTTATGGCTGCCAGCTATCTGCAGACGTTCGCATTTTCGGAGCAGGGCTGCCGGAGGCTCCCTCCACGGACGTCCAAGGGTACGTCTGACGTTTGAGGTGGCAAGACAAGCAAGCAGCCCCAGTCTCTGTGCCTCTGTGCGAGCAGTGCCATGGGCAGATGAGGCTGAGCAACAGCTTTCCAGGCTAGCTCCTTCTGGCTGTCAGCTATCTGCAGACGTTCGCATTTTTGGAGCAGGGCTGCCGGAGGCTCCCTCCACGGACCTCCAAAGATACGTTTGACGTTTGAGGTGGCAAGACAAGCAAGCAGCCCCAGTCTCTGTGCCTCTGTGCGAGCAGTGCCATGGGCAGATGAGGCTGAGCAACAGCTTTCCAGGCTAGCTCCTTCTGGCTGCCAGCTATCTGCAGACGTTCGCATTTTCGGAGCAGGGCTGCCGGAGGCTCCCTCCACGGAGCCCCAAAGATACGTCTGACGTTTGAGGTGGCAAGACAAGCAAGCAGCCCCAGTCTCTGTGCCTCTGTGCGAGCAGTGCCATGGGCAGATGAAGCTGAGCAACAGCTTTCCAGGCTAGCTCCTTCTGGCTGCCAGCTATCTGCAGACGTTCGCATTTTCGGAGCAGGGCTGCCGGAGGCTCCCTCCACGGACCTCCAAAGATACGTCTGACGTTTGAGGTGGCAAGACAAGTAAGCAGCCCCAGTCTCTGTGCCTCTGTGCGAGCAGTGCCATGGGCAGATGAGGCTGAGCAACAGCTTTCCAGGCTAGCTCCTTCTGGCTGCCAGCTATCTGCAGACGTTCGCATTTTCGGAGCAGGGCTGCCGGAGGCTCCCTCCACGGACCTCCAAAGATACGTCTGACGTTTGAGCTGGCAAGACAAGCAAGCAGCCCCAGTCTCTGTGCCTCTGTGCGAGCAGTGCCATGGGCAGATGAGGCTGAGCGACAGCTTTCCAGGCTAGCTCCTTCTGGCTGCGAGCTATCTGCAGACGTTCGCATTTTCGGAGCAGGGCTGCCGGAGGCTCCCTCCACAGACCTCCAAAGATATGTCTGACGTTTGAGGTGGCAAGACAAGCAAGCAGCCCCAGTCTCTGTGCCTCTGTGCGAGCAGTGCCATGGGCAGATGAGGCTGAGCAACAGCTTTCCAGGCTAGCTCGTTATGGCTGCCAGCTATCTGCAGACGTTCGCATTTTCGGAGCAGGGCTGCCGGAGGCTCCCTCCACGGACCTCCAAAGATACGTCTGACGTTTGAGCTGGCAAGACAAGCAAGCAGCCCCAGTCTCTGTGCCTCTGTGCGAGCAGTGCCATGGGCAGATGAGGCTGAGCAACAGCTTTCCAGGCTAGCTCCTTCTGGCTGCCAGCTATCTGCAGACGTTCGCATTTTCGGAGCAGGGCTGCCGGAGGCTCCCTCCACGGACCTCCAAAGATACGTCTGACGTTTGAGCTGGCAAGACAAGCAAGCAGCCCCAGTCTCTGTGCCTCTGTGCGAGCAGTGCCATGGGCAGATGAGGCTGAGCAACAGCTTTCCAGGCTAGCTCCTTCTGGCTGCCAGCTATCTGCAGACGTTCGCATTTTCGGAGCAGGGCTGCCGGAGGCTCCCTCCACGGACCTCCAAAGATACGTCTGACGTTTGAGCTGGCAAGACAAGCAAGCAGCCCCAGTCTCTGTGCCTCTGTGCGAGCAGTGCCATGGGCAGATGAGGCTGAGCGACAGCTTTCCAGGCTAGCTCCTTCTGGCTGCGAGCTATCTGCAGACGTTCGCATTTTCGGAGCAGGGCTGCCGGAGGCTCCCTCCACAGACCTCCAAAGATACGTCTGACGTTTGAGGTGGCAAGACAAGCAAGCAGCCCCAGTCTCTGTGCCTCTGTGCGAGCAGTGCCATGGGCAGATGAGGCTGAGCAACAGCTTTCCAGGCTAGCTCCTTCTGGCTGCCAGCTATCTGCAGACGTTCGCATTTTCGGAGCAGGGCTGCCAGAGGCTCCCTCCACGGACCTCCAAAGATACGTCTGACGTTTGAGGTGGCCAGACAAGTAAGCAGCCCCAGTCTCTGTGCCTCTGTGCGAGCAGTGCCATGGGCAGATGAGGCTGAGCAACAGCTTTCCAGGCTAGCTCCTTCTGGCTGCCAGCTATCTGCAGACGTTCGCATTTTCGAAGCAGGGCTGCCGGAGGTGCTCGCCACGGACCTCCAAAGATACGTTTGACGTTTGAGGTGGCAAGACAAGCAAGCAGCCCCAGTCTCTGTGCCTCTGTGCGAGCAGTGCCATGGGCAGATGAGGCTGAGCAACAGCTTTCCAGGCTAGCTCCTTCTGGCTGCGAGCTATCTGCAGACGTTCGCATTTTCGGAGCAGGGCTGCCGGAGGCTCCCTCCACGGACCTCCAAAGATACGTCTGACGTTTGAGCTGGCAAGACAAGCAAGCAGCCCCAGTCTCTGTGCCTCTGTGCGAGCAGTGCCATGGGCAGATGAGGCTGAGCAAGAGCTTTCCAGGCTAGCTCCTTCTGGCTGCGAGCTATCTGCAGACGTTCGCATTTTCGGAGCAGGGCTGCCGGAGGCTCCCTCCACGGACCTCCAAATATACGTCTGACGTTTGAGGTGGCAAGACAAGCAAGCAGCCCCAGTCTCTGTGCCTCTGTGCGAGCAGTGCCATGGGCAGATGAGGCTGAGCAACAGCTTTCCAGGCTAGCTCCTTCTGGCTGCCAGCTATCTGCAGACGTTCGCATTTTCGGAGCAGGGCTGCCGGAGGCTCCCTCCACGGACCTCCAAAGATACGTCTGACGTTTGAGGTGGCAAGACAAGCAAGCAGCCCCAGTCTCTGTGCCTCTGTGCGAGCAGTGCCATGGGCAGATGAGGCTGAGCAACAGCTTTCCAGGCTAGCTCCTTCTGGCTGCAACCTATCTGCAGACGTTTGCATTTTCGGAGCAGGGCTGCCGGAGGTTCCCTCCACGGACCTCCAAAGATACGTCTGACGTTTGAGGTGGCAAGACAAGCAAGCAGCCCCAGTCTCTGTGCCTCTGTGCGAGCAGTGCCATGGGCAGATGAGGCTGAGCAACAGCTTTCCAGGCTAGCTCCTTCTGGCTGCCAGCTATCTGCAGACGTTCGCATTTTCGGAGCAGGGCTGCCGGAGGCTCCCTCCACGGACCTCCAAAGATACGTCTGACGTTTGAGGTGGCAAGACAAGCAAGCAGCCCCAGTCTCTGTGCCTCTGTGCGAGCAGTGCCATGGGCAGATGAGGCTGAGCAACAGCTTTCCAGGCTAGCTCGTTATGGCTGCCAGCTATCTGCAGACGTTCGCATTTTCGGAGCAGGGCTGCCGGAGGCTCCCTCCACGGACGTCCAAGGGTACGTCTGACGTTTGAGGTGGCAAGACAAGCAAGCAGCCCCAGTCTCTGTGCCTCTGTGCGAGCAGTGCCATGGGCAGATGAGGCTGAGCAACAGCTTTCCAGGCTAGCTCCTTCTGGCTGTCAGCTATCTGCAGACGTTCGCATTTTTGGAGCAGGGCTGCCGGAGGCTCCCTCCACGGACCTCCAAAGATACGTTTGACGTTTGAGGTGGCAAGACAAGCAAGCAGCCCCAGTCTCTGTGCCTCTGTGCGAGCAGTGCCATGGGCAGATGAGGCTGAGCAACAGCTTTCCAGGCTAGCTCCTTCTGGCTGCCAGCTATCTGCAGACGTTCGCATTTTCGGAGCAGGGCTGCCGGAGGCTCCCTCCACGGACCTCCAAGGATACGTCTGACGTTTGAGGTGGCAAGACAAGCAAGCAGCCCCAGTCTCTGTGCCTCTGTGCGAGCAGTGCCATGGGCAGATGAAGCTGAGCAACAGCTTTCCAGGCTAGCTCCTTCTGGCTGCCAGCTATCTGCAGACGTTCGCATTTTCGGAGCAGGGCTGCCGGAGGCTCCCTCCACGGACCTCCAAAGATACGTCTGACGTTTGAGGTGGCAAGACAAGTAAGCAGCCCCAGTCTCTGTGCCTCTGTGCGAGCAGTGCCATGGGCAGATGAGGCTGAGCAACAGCTTTCCAGGCTAGCTCCTTCTGGCTGCCAGCTATCTGCAGACGTTCGCATTTTCGGAGCAGGGCTGCCGGAGGCTCCCTCCACGGACCTCCAAAGATACGTCTGACGTTTGAGCTGGCAAGACAAGCAAGCAGCCCCAGTCTCTGTGCCTCTGTGCGAGCAGTGCCATGGGCAGATGAGGCTGAGCGACAGCTTTCCAGGCTAGCTCCTTCTGGCTGCGAGCTATCTGCAGACGTTCGCATTTTCGGAGCAGGGCTGCCGGAGGCTCCCTCCACAGACCTCCAAAGATATGTCTGACGTTTGAGCTGGCAAGACAAGCAAGCAGCCCCAGTCTCTGTGCCTCTGTGCGAGCAGTGCCATGGGCAGATGAGGCTGAGCAACAGCTTTCCAGGCTAGCTTCTTCTGGCTGCGAGCTATCTGCAGACGTTCGCATTTTCGGAGCAGGGCTGCCGGAGATGCCTGCCACGGAGCCCCAAGGATACGTTTGACGTTTGAGGGGGCAAGACAAGCAAGCAGCCCCAGTCTCTGTGCCTCTGTGCGTGCAGTGCCATGGGCAGATGAGGCTGAGCAAGAGCTTTCCAGGCTAGCTCCTTCTGGCTGCGAGCTATCTGCAGACGTTCGCATTTTCGGAGCAGGGCTGCCGGAGGCTCCCTCCACGGACCTCCAAAGATACGTCTGACGTTTGAGGTGGCAAGACAAGCAAGCAGCCCCAGTCTCTGTGCCTCTGTGCGAGCAGTGCCATGGGCAGATGAGGCTGAGCAACAGCTTTCCAGGCTAGCTCCTTCTGGCTGCGAGCTATCTGCAGACGTTCGCATTTTCGAAGCAGGGCTGCCGGAGGTGCCCGCCACGGACCTCCAAAGATACGTTTGACGTTTGAGGTGGCAAGACAAGCAAGCAGCCCCAGTCTCTGTGCCTCTGTGCGAGCAGTGCCATGGGCAGATGAGGCTGAGCAACAGCTTTCCAGGCTAGCTCCTTCTGGCTGCGAGCTATCTGCAGACGTTCGCATTTTCGGAGCAGGGCTGCCGGAGGCTCCCTCCACGGACCTCCAAAGATACGTCTGACGTTTGAGGTGGCAAGACAAGCAAGCAGCCCCAGTCTCTGTGCCTCTGTGCGAGCAGTGCCATGGGCAGATGAGGCTGAGCAAGAGCTTTCCAGGCTAGCTCCTTCTGGCTGCGAGCTATCTGCAGACGTTCGCATTTTCGGAGCAGGGCTGCCGGCGGCTCCCTCCACGGACCTCCAAAGATACGTCTGACGTTTGAGGTGGCAAGACAAGCAAGCAGCCCCAGTCTCTGTGCCTCTGTGCGAGCAGTGCCATGGGCAGATGAGGCTGAGCAACAGCTTTCCAGGCTAGCTCCTTCTGGCTGCAACCTATCTGCAGACGTTCGCATTTTCGGAGCAGGGCTGCCGGAGGTTCCCTCCACGGACCTCCAAAGATACGTCTGACGTTTGAGGTGGCAAGACAAGCAAGCAGCCCCAGTCTCTGTGCCTCTGTGCGAGCAGTGCCATGGGCAGATGAGGTTGAGCAACAGCTTTCCAGGCTAGCTCCTTCTGGCTGCGAGCTATCTGCAGACGTTCGCATTTTCGGAGCAGGGCTGCCGGAGGCTCCCTCCACGGACCTCCAAAGATACGTCTGACGTTTGAGGTGGCAAGACAAGTAACCAGCCCCAGTCTCTGTGCCTCTGTGCGAGCAGTGCCATGGGCAGATGAGGCTGAGCAACAGCTTTCCAGGCTAGCTCCTTCTGGCTGCCAGCTATCTGCAGACGTTCACATTTTCGGAGCAGGGCTGCCGGAGGCTCCCTCCACGGACCTCCAAAGATACGTCTGACGTTTGAGGTGGCAAGACAAGCAAGCAGCCCCAGTCTCTGTGCCTCTGTGCGAGCAGTGCCATGGGCAGATGAGGCTGAGCGACAGCTTTCCAGGCTAGCTCCTTCTGGCTGCGAGCTATCTGCAGACGTTCGCATTTTCGGAGCAGGGCTGCCGGAGGCTCCCTCCACAGACCTCCAAAGATACGGCTGAGGTTTGAGCTGGCAAGACAAGCAAGCAGCCCCAGTCTCTGTGCCTCTGTGCGAGCAGTGCCATGGGCAGATGAGGCTGAGCAACAGCTTTCCAGGCTAGCTCCTTCTGGCTGCCAGCTATCTGCAGACGTTCGCATTTTCGGAGCAGGGCTGCCGGAGGCTCCCTCCACGGACCTCCAAAGATACGTCTGACGTTTGAGGTGGCAAGACAAGCAAGCAGCCCCAGTCTCTGTGCCTCTGTGCGAGCAGTGCCATGGGCAGATGAGGCTGAGCAACAGCTTTCCAGGCTAGCTCCTTCTGGCTGCGAGCTATCTGCAGACGTTCGCATTTTCGGAGCAGGGCTGCCGGAGGCTCCCTCCACGGACCTCCAAAGATACGTCTGACGTTTGAGGTGGCAAGACAAGCAAGCAGCCCCAGTCTCTGTGCCTCTGTGCGAGCAGTGCCATGGGCAGATGAGGCTGAGCAACAGCTTTCCAGGCTAGCTCCTTCTGGCTGCCAGCTATCTGCAGACGTTCGCATTTTCGGAGCAGGGCTGCCGGAGGCTCCCTCCACGGACCTCCAAAGATACGTCTGACGTTTGAGGTGGCAAGACAAGCAAGCAGCCCCAGTCTCTGTGCCTCTGTGTGAGCAGTGCCATGGGCAGATGAGGCTGAGCAACAGCTTTCCAGGCTAGCTCCTTCTGGCTGCGAGCTATCTGCAGACGTTCGCATTTTCGGAGCAGGGCTGCCGGAGGCTCCCTCCACGGACCTCCAAAGATACGTCTGACGTTTGAGGTGGCAAGACAAGCAAGCAGCCCCAGTCTCTGTGCCTCTGTGCGAGCAGTGCCATGGGCAGATGAGGCTGAGCAACAGCTTTCCAGGCTAGCTCCTTCTGGCTGCCAGCTATCTGCAGACGTTCGCATTTTCGGAGCAGGGCTGCCGGAGGCTCCCTCCACGGACCTCCAAAGATACGTCTGACGTTTGAGGTGGCAAGACAAGCAAGCAGCCCCAGTCTCTGTGCCTCTGTGCGAGCAGTGCCATGGGCAGATGAGGCTGAGCAACAGCTTTCCAGGCTAGCTCCTTCTGGCTGCCAGCTATCTGCAGACGTTCGCATTTTCGGAGCAGGGCTGCCGGAGGCTCCCTCCACGGACCTCCAAAGATACGTCTGACGTTTGAGGTGGCAAGACAAGCAAGCAGCCCCAGTCTCTGTGCCTCTGTGCGACCAGTGCCATGGGCAGATGAGGCTGAGCAACAGCTTTCCAGGCTAGCTCCTTCTGGCTGTAACCTATCTGCAGACGTTCGCATTTTCGGAGCAGGGCTGCCGGAGGTTCCCTCCACGGACCTCCAAAGATACGTCTGACGTTTGAGGTGGCAAGACAAGCAAGCAGCCCCAGTCTCTGTGCCTCTGTGCGAGCAGTGCCATGGGCAGATGAGGTTGAGCAACAGCTTTCCAGGTTAGCTCCTTCTGGCTGCGAGCTATCTGCAGACGTTCGCATTTTCGAAGCAGGGCTGCCGGAGGTGCCCGCCACGGACCTCCAAAGATACGTTTGACGTTTGAGGTGGCAAGACAAGCAAGCAGCCCCAGTCTCTGTGCCTCTGTGCGAGCAGTGCCATGGGCAGATGAGGCTGAGCAACAGCTTTCCAGGCTAGCTCCTTCTGGCTGCGAGCTATCTGCAGACGTTCGCATTTTCGGAGCAGGGCTGCCGGAGGCTCCCTCCACGGACCTCCAAAGATACGTCTGACGTTTGAGGTGGCAAGACAAGCAAGCAGCCCCAGTCTCTGTGCCTCTGTGCGAGCAGTGCCATGGGCAGATGAGGCTGAGCAAGAGCTTTCCAGGCTAGCTCCTTCTGGCTGCGAGCTATCTGCAGACGTTCGCATTTTCGGAGCAGGGCTGCCGGCGGCTCCCTCCACGGACCTCCAAAGATACGTCTGACGTTTGAGGTGGCAAGACAAGCAAGCAGCCCCAGTCTCTGTGCCTCTGTGCGAGCAGTGCCATGGGCAGATGAGGCTGAGCAACAGCTTTCCAGGCTAGCTCCTTCTGGCTGCAACCTATCTGCAGACGTTCGCATTTTCGGAGCAGGGCTGCCGGAGGTTCCCTCCACGGACCTCCAAAGATACGTCTGACGTTTGAGGTGGCAAGACAAGCAAGCAGCCCCAGTCTCTGTGCCTCTGTGCGAGCAGTGCCATGGGCAGATGAGGTTGAGCAACAGCTTTCCAGGCTAGCTCCTTCTGGCTGCGAGCTATCTGCAGACGTTCGCATTTTCGGAGCAGGGCTGCCGGAGGCTCCCTCCACGGACCTCCAAAGATACGTCTGACGTTTGAGGTGGCAAGACAAGTAAGCAGCCCCAGTCTCTGTGCCTCTGTGCGAGCAGTGCCATGGGCAGATGAGGCTGAGCAACAGCTTTCCAGGCTAGCTCCTTCTGGCTGCCAGCTATCTGCAGACGTTCACATTTTCGGAGCAGGGCTGCCGGAGGCTCCCTCCACGGACCTCCAAAGATACGTCTGACGTTTGAGGTGGCAAGACAAGCAAGCAGCCCCAGTCTCTGTGCCTCTGTGCGAGCAGTGCCATGGGCAGATGAGGCTGAGCGACAGCTTTCCAGGCTAGCTCCTTCTGGCTGCGAGCTATCTGCAGACGTTCGCATTTTCGGAGCAGGGCTGCCGGAGGCTCCCTCCACAGACCTCCAAAGATACGGCTGAGGTTTGAGCTGGCAAGACAAGCAAGCAGCCCCAGTCTCTGTGCCTCTGTGCGAGCAGTGCCATGGGCAGATGAGGCTGAGCAACAGCTTTCCAGGCTAGCTCCTTCTGGCTGCCAGCTATCTGCAGACGTTCGCATTTTCGGAGCAGGGCTGCCGGAGGCTCCCTCCACGGACCTCCAAAGATACGTCTGACGTTTGAGGTGGCAAGACAAGCAAGCAGCCCCAGTCTCTGTGCCTCTGTGCGAGCAGTGCCATGGGCAGATGAGGCTGAGCAACAGCTTTCCAGGCTAGCTCCTTCTGGCTGCGAGCTATCTGCAGACGTTCGCATTTTCGGAGCAGGGCTGCCGGAGGCTCCCTCCACGGACCTCCAAAGATACGTCTGACGTTTGAGGTGGCAAGACAAGCAAGCAGCCCCAGTCTCTGTGCCTCTGTGCGAGCAGTGCCATGGGCAGATGAGGCTGAGCAACAGCTTTCCAGGCTAGCTCCTTCTGGCTGCCAGCTATCTGCAGACGTTCGCATTTTCGGAGCAGGGCTGCCGGAGGCTCCCTCCACGGACCTCCAAAGATACGTCTGACGTTTGAGGTGGCAAGACAAGCAAGCAGCCCCAGTCTCTGTGCCTCTGTGTGAGCAGTGCCATGGGCAGATGAGGCTGAGCAACAGCTTTCCAGGCTAGCTCCTTCTGGCTGCGAGCTATCTGCAGACGTTCGCATTTTCGGAGCAGGGCTGCCGGAGGCTCCCTCCACGGACCTCCAAAGATACGTCTGACGTTTGAGGTGGCAAGACAAGCAAGCAGCCCCAGTCTCTGTGCCTCTGTGCGAGCAGTGCCATGGGCAGATGAGGCTGAGCAACAGCTTTCCAGGCTAGCTCCTTCTGGCTGCCAGCTATCTGCAGACGTTCGCATTTTCGGAGCAGGGCTGCCGGAGGCTCCCTCCACGGACCTCCAAAGATACGTCTGACGTTTGAGGTGGCAAGACAAGCAAGCAGCCCCAGTCTCTGTGCCTCTGTGCGAGCAGTGCCATGGGCAGATGAGGCTGAGCAACAGCTTTCCAGGCTAGCTCCTTCTGGCTGCCAGCTATCTGCAGACGTTCGCATTTTCGGAGCAGGGCTGCCGGAGGCTCCCTCCACGGACCTCCAAAGATACGTCTGACGTTTGAGGTGGCAAGACAAGCAAGCAGCCCCAGTCTCTGTGCCTCTGTGCGACCAGTGCCATGGGCAGATGAGGCTGAGCAACAGCTTTCCAGGCTAGCTCCTTCTGGCTGTAACCTATCTGCAGACGTTCGCATTTTCGGAGCAGGGCTGCCGGAGGTTCCCTCCACGGACCTCCAAAGATACGTCTGACGTTTGAGGTGGCAAGACAAGCAAGCAGCCCCAGTCTCTGTGCCTCTGTGCGAGCAGTGCCATGGGCAGATGAGGTTGAGCAACAGCTTTCCAGGTTAGCTCCTTCTGGCTGCGAGCTATCTGCAGACGTTCGCATTTTCGGAGCAGGGCTGCCGGAGGTGCCTGCCACGGAGCCCCAAGGATACATTTGACGTTTGAGGGGGCAAGACAAGCAAGCAGCCCCAGTCTCTGTGCCTCTGTGCGTGCAGTGCCATGGGCAGATGAGGCTGAGCAACAGCTTTCCAGGCTAGCTCCTTCTGGCTGCCAACTATCTGCAGACGTTCGCATTTTCGGAGCAGGGCTGCCGGAGGCTCCCTCCACGGACCTCCAAAGATACGTCTGACGTTTGAGGTGGCAAGACAAGCAAGCAGCCCCAGTCTCTGTGCCTCTGTGCGAGCAGTGCCATGGGCAGATGAGGCTGAGCAACAGCTTTCCAGGCTAGCTCCTTCTGGCTGCCAGCTATCTGCAGACGTTCGCATTTTCGGAGCAGGGCTGCCGGAGGTGCCCGCCACGGACCTCCAAAGATACGTTTGACGTTTGAGGTGGCAAGACAAGCAAGCAGCCCCAGTCTCTGTGCCTCTGTGCGAGCAGTGCCATGGGCAGATGAGGCTGAGCAACAGCTTTCCAGGCTAGCTCCTTCTGGCTGCGAGCTATCTGCAGACGTTCGCATTTTCGGAGCAGGGCTGTCGGAGGCTCCCTCCACGGACCTCCAAATATACGTCTGACGTTTGAGGTGGCAAGACAAGCAAGCAGCCCCAGTCTCTGTGCCTCTGTGCGAGCAGTGCCATGGGCAGATGAGGCTGAGCAACAGCTTTCCAGGCTAGCTCCTTCTGGCTGCGAGCTATCTGCAGACGTTCGCATTTTCGGAGCAGGGCTGCCGGAGGCTCCCTCCACGGACCTCCAAAGATACGTCTGACGTTTGAGGTGGCAAGACAAGCAAGCAGCCGCAGTCTCTGTGCCTCTGTGCGAGCAGTGCCATGGGCAGATGAGGCTGAGCAACAGCTTTCCAGGCTAGCTCCTTCTGGCTGCAACCTATCTGCAGACGTTCGCATTTTCGGAGCAGGGCTGCCGGAGGTTCCCTCCACGGACCTCCAAAGATACGTCTGACGTTTGAGGTGGCAAGACAAGCAAGCAGCCCCAGTCTCTGTGCCTCTGTGCGAGCAGTGCCATGGGCAGATGAGGCTGAGCAACAGCTTTCCAGGCTAGCTCCTTCTGGCTGCGAGCTATCTGCAGACGTTCGCATTTTCGGAGCAGGGCTGCCGGAGGTGCCTGCCACGGAGCCCCAAGGATACGTTTGACGTTTGAGGGGGCAAGACAAGCAAGCAGCCCCAGTCTCTGTGCCTCTGTGCGAGCAGTGCCATGGGCAGATGAGGCTGAGCAACAGCTTTCCAGGCTAACTCCTTCTGGCTGCCAGCTATCTGCAGACGTTCACATTTTCGGAGCAGGGCTGCCGGAGGCTCCCTCCACGGACCTCCAAAGATACGTCTGACGTTTGAGGTGGCAAGACAAGCAAGCAGCCCCAGTCTCTGTGCCTCTGTGCGAGCAGTGCCATGGGCAGATGAGGCTGAGCAACAGCTTTCCAGGCTAGCTCCTTCTGGCTGCAACCTATCGGCAGACGTTTGCATTTTCGGAGCAGGGCTGCCGGAGGTTCCCTCCACGGACCTCCAAAGATACGTCTGACGTTTGAGGTGGCAAGACAAGCAAGCAGCCCCAGTCTCTGTGCCTCTGTGCGAGCAGTGCCATGGGCAGATGAGGTTGAGCAACAGCTTTCCAGGCTAGCTCCTTCTGGCTGCGAGCTATCTGCAGACGTTCGCATTTTCGGAGCAGGGCTGCCGGAGGCTCCCTCCACGGACCTCCAAAGATACGTCTGACGTTTGAGGTGGCAAGACAAGTAAGCAGCCCCAGTCTCTGTGCCTCTGTGCGAGCAGTGCCATGGGCAGATGAGGCTGAGCAACAGCTTTCCAGGCTAGCTCCTTCTGGCTGCCAGCTATCTGCAGACGTTCGCATTTTCGGAGCAGGGCTGCCGGAGGCTCCCTCCACGGACCTCCAAAGATACGTCTGACGTTTGAGCTGGCAAGACAAGAGGGCAGCCCCAGTCTCTGTGCCTCTGTGCGAGCAGTGCCATGGGCAGATGAGGCTGAGCGACAGCTTTCCAGGCTAGCTCCTTCTGGCTGCGAGCTATCTGCAGACGTTCGCATTTTCGGAGCAGGGCTGCCGGAGGCTCCCTCCACGGACCTCCAAAGATACGTCTGACGTTTGAGGTGGCAAGACAAGTAAGCAGCCCCAGTCTCTGTGCCTCTGTGCGAGCAGTGCCATGGGCAGATGAGGTTGAGCAACAGCTTTCAAGGCTAGCTCCTTCTGGCTGCCAGCTATCTGCAGACGTTCGCATTTTGGGAGCAGGGCTGCCGGAGGTGCCCGCCACGGAGTCCCAAGAATACGTTTGACTTTTGAGGTGGCAAGACAAGCAAGTAGCCCCAGTCTCTGTGCCTCTGTGCGAGCAGTGCCATGGGCAGATGAGGCTGAGCAACAGCTTTCCAGGCTAGCTCCTTCTGGCTGCCAGCTATCTGCAGACGTTCGCATTTTCGGAGCAGGGCTGCCGGAGGCTCCCTCCACGGACCTCCAAAGATACGTCTGACGTTTGAGGTGGCAAGACAAGTAAGCAGCCCCAGTCTCTGTGCCTCTGTGCGAGCAGTGCCATGGGCAGATGAGGTTGAGCAACAGCTTTCCAGGCTAGCTCCTTCTGGCTGCGAGCTATCTGCAGACGTTCGCATTTTCGGAGCAGGGCTGCCGGAGGTGCGCGACACGGAGTCCCAAGGATAAGTTTGACGTTTGAGGTGGCAAGACAAGCAAGCAGCCCCAGTCTCTGTGCCTCTGTGCGAGCAGTGCCATGGGCAGATGAGGCTGAGCAACAGCTTTCCAGGCTAGCTCCTTCTGGCTACCAGCTATCTGCAGACGTTCGCATTTTCGGAGCAGGGCTGCCGGAGGCTCCCTCCACGGACCTCCAAAGATACGTCTGACGTTTGAGGTGGCAAGACAAGCAAGCAGCCCCAGTCTCTGTGCCTCTGTGCGACCAGTGCCATGGGCAGATGAGGCTGAGCAACAGCTTTCCAGGCTAGCTCCTTCTGGCTGTAACCTATCTGCAGACGTTCGCATTTTCGGAGCAGGGCTGCCGGAGGTTCCCTCCACGGACCTCCAAAGATACGTCTGACGTTTGAGGTGGCAAGACAAGCAAGCAGCCCCAGTCTCTGTGCCTCTGTGCGAGCAGTGCCATGGGCAGATGAGGTTGAGCAACAGCTTTCCAGGTTAGCTCCTTCTGGCTGCGAGCTATCTGCAGACGTTCGCATTTTCGGAGCAGGGCTGCCGGAGGTGCCTGCCACGGAGCCCCAAGGATACATTTGACGTTTGAGGGGGCAAGACAAGCAAGCAGCCCCAGTCTCTGTGCCTCTGTGCGTGCAGTGCCATGGGCAGATGAGGCTGAGCAACAGCTTTCCAGGCTAGCTCCTTCTGGCTGCCAACTATCTGCAGACGTTCGCATTTTCGGAGCAGGGCTGCCGGAGGCTCCCTCCACGGACCTCCAAAGATACGTCTGACGTTTGAGGTGGCAAGACAAGTAAGCAGCCCCAGTCTCTGTGCCTCTGTGCGAGCAGTGCCATGGGCAGATGAGGCTGAGCAACAGCTTTCCAGGCTAGCTCCTTCTGGCTGCCAGCTATCTGCAGACGTTCGCATTTTCGGAGCAGGGCTGCCGGAGGTGCCCGCCACGGACCTCCAAAGATACGTTTGACGTTTGAGGTGGCAAGACAAGCAAGCAGCCCCAGTCTCTGTGCCTCTGTGCGAGCAGTGCCATGGGCAGATGAGGCTGAGCAACAGCTTTCCAGGCTAGCTCCTTCTGGCTGCGAGCTATCTGCAGACGTTCGCATTTTCGGAGCAGGGCTGTCGGAGGCTCCCTCCACGGACCTCCAAATATACGTCTGACGTTTGAGGTGGCAAGACAAGCAAGCAGCCCCAGTCTCTGTGCCTCTGTGCGAGCAGTGCCATGGGCAGATGAGGCTGAGCAACAGCTTTCCAGGCTAGCTCCTTCTGGCTGCGAGCTATCTGCAGACGTTCGCATTTTCGGAGCAGGGCTGCCGGAGGCTCCCTCCACGGACCTCCAAAGATACGTCTGACGTTTGAGGTGGCAAGACAAGCAAGCAGCCCCAGTCTCTGTGCCTCTGTGCGAGCAGTGCCATGGGCAGATGAGGCTGAGCAACAGCTTTCCAGGCTAGCTCCTTCTGGCTGCAACCTATCTGCAGACGTTCGCATTTTCGGAGCAGGGCTGCCGGAGGTTCCCTCCACGGACCTCCAAAGATACGTCTGACGTTTGAGGTGGCAAGACAAGCAAGCAGCCCCAGTCTCTGTGCCTCTGTGCGAGCAGTGCCATGGGCAGATGAGGCTGAGCAACAGCTTTCCAGGCTAGCTCCTTCTGGCTGCGAGCTATCTGCAGACGTTCGCATTTTCGGAGCAGGGCTGCCGGAGGTGCCTGCCACGGAGCCCCAAGGATACGTTTGACGTTTGAGGGGGCAAGACAAGCAAGCAGCCCCAGTCTCTGTGCCTCTGTGCGAGCAGTGCCATGGGCAGATGAGGCTGAGCAACAGCTTTCCAGGCTAACTCCTTCTGGCTGCCAGCTATCTGCAGACGTTCACATTTTCGGAGCAGGGCTGCCGGAGGCTCCCTCCACGGACCTCCAAAGATACGTCTGACGTTTGAGGTGGCAAGACAAGCAAGCAGCCCCAGTCTCTGTGCCTCTGTGCGAGCAGTGCCATGGGCAGATGAGGCTGAGCAACAGCTTTCCAGGCTAGCTCCTTCTGGCTGCAACCTATCGGCAGACGTTTGCATTTTCGGAGCAGGGCTGCCGGAGGTTCCCTCCACGGACCTCCAAAGATACGTCTGACGTTTGAGGTGGCAAGACAAGCAAGCAGCCCCAGTCTCTGTGCCTCTGTGCGAGCAGTGCCATGGGCAGATGAGGTTGAGCAACAGCTTTCCAGGCTAGCTCCTTCTGGCTGCGAGCTATCTGCAGACGTTCGCATTTTCGGAGCAGGGCTGCCGGAGGCTCCCTCCACGGACCTCCAAAGATACGTCTGACGTTTGAGGTGGCAAGACAAGTAAGCAGCCCCAGTCTCTGTGCCTCTGTGCGAGCAGTGCCATGGGCAGATGAGGCTGAGCAACAGCTTTCCAGGCTAGCTCCTTCTGGCTGCCAGCTATCTGCAGACGTTCGCATTTTCGGAGCAGGGCTGCCGGAGGCTCCCTCCACGGACCTCCAAAGATACGTCTGACGTTTGAGCTGGCAAGACAAGAGGGCAGCCCCAGTCTCTGTGCCTCTGTGCGAGCAGTGCCATGGGCAGATGAGGCTGAGCGACAGCTTTCCAGGCTAGCTCCTTCTGGCTGCGAGCTATCTGCAGACGTTCGCATTTTCGGAGCAGGGCTGCCGGAGGCTCCCTCCACGGACCTCCAAAGATACGTCTGACGTTTGAGGTGGCAAGACAAGTAAGCAGCCCCAGTCTCTGTGCCTCTGTGCGAGCAGTGCCATGGGCAGATGAGGTTGAGCAACAGCTTTCAAGGCTAGCTCCTTCTGGCTGCCAGCTATCTGCAGACGTTCGCATTTTGGGAGCAGGGCTGCCGGAGGTGCCCGCCACGGAGTCCCAAGAATACGTTTGACTTTTGAGGTGGCAAGACAAGCAAGTAGCCCCAGTCTCTGTGCCTCTGTGCGAGCAGTGCCATGGGCAGATGAGGCTGAGCAACAGCTTTCCAGGCTAGCTCCTTCTGGCTGCCAGCTATCTGCAGACGTTCGCATTTTCGGAGCAGGGCTGCCGGAGGCTCCCTCCACGGACCTCCAAAGATACGTCTGACGTTTGAGGTGGCAAGACAAGTAAGCAGCCCCAGTCTCTGTGCCTCTGTGCGAGCAGTGCCATGGGCAGATGAGGTTGAGCAACAGCTTTCCAGGCTAGCTCCTTCTGGCTGCGAGCTATCTGCAGACGTTCGCATTTTCGGAGCAGGGCTGCCGGAGGTGCGCGACACGGAGTCCCAAGGATAAGTTTGACGTTTGAGGTGGCAAGACAAGCAAGCAGCCCCAGTCTCTGTGCCTCTGTGCGAGCAGTGCCATGGGCAGATGAGGCTGAGCAACAGCTTTCCAGGCTAGCTCCTTCTGGCTGCGAGCTAACTGCAGCCGTTCGCATTTTCGGAGCAGGGCTGCCGTAGGCTCCCTCCACGGACCTCCAAGGATACGTCTGACGTTTGAGGTGGCAAGACAAGCAAGCAGCCCCAGTCTCTGTGCCTCTGTGCGAGCAGTGCCATGGGCAGATGAGGCTGAGCAACAGCTTTCCAGGCTAGCTCCTTCTGGCTGCGAGCTATCTGCAGACGTTCGCATTTTCGGAGCAGGGCTGCCGGAGGCTCCCTCCACGGACCTCCAAAGATACGTCTGACGTTTGAGGTGGCAAGACAAGCAAGCAGCCCCAGTCTCTGTGCCTCTGTGCGAGCAGTGCCATGGGCAGATGAGGCTGAGCAACAGCTTTCCAGGCTAGCTCCTTCTGGCTGCGAGCTATCTGCAGACGTTCGCATTTTCGGAGCAGGGCTGCCGGAGGCTCCCTCCACGGACCTCCAAAGATACGTCTGACGTTTGAGGTGGCAAGACAAGCAAGCAGCCCCAGTCTCTGTGCCTCTGTGCGAGCAGTGCCATGGGCAGATGAGGCTGAGCAACAGCTTTCCAGGCTAGCTCCTTCTGGCTGCGAGCTATCTGCAGACGTTCGCATTTTCGGAGCAGGGCTGCCGGAGGCTCCCTCCACGGACCTCCAAAGATACGTCTGACGTTTGAGGTGGCAAGACAAGCAAGCAGCCCCAGTCTCTGTGCCTCTGTGCGAGCAGTGCCATGGGCAGATGAGGCTGAGCAACAGCTTTCCAGGCTAGCTCCTTCTGGCTGCCAGCTATCTGCAGACGTTCGCATTTTCGGAGCAGGGCTGCCCGAGGCTCCCTCCACGGACCTCCAAATATACGTCTGACGTTTGAGGTGGCAAGACAAGCAAGCAGCCCCAGTCTCTGTGCCTCTGTGCGAGCAGTGCCATGGGCAGATGAGGCTGAGCAACAGCTTTCCAGGCTAGCTCCTTCTGGCTGCGAGCTATCTGCAGACGTTCGCATTTTCGGAGCAGGGCTGCCGGAGGCTCCCTCCACGGACCTCCAAAGATACGTCTGACGTTTGAGGTGGCAAGACAAGCAAGCAGCCCCAGTCTCTGTGCCTCTGTGCGAGCAGTGCCATGGGCAGATGAGGCTGAGCAACAGCTTTCCAGACTAGCTCCTTCTGGCTGCAACCTATCTGCAGACGTTCGCATTTTCGGAGCAGGGCTGCCGGAGGTTCCCTCCACGGACCTCCAAAGATACGTCTGACGTTTGAGGTGGCAAGACAAGCAAGCAGCCCCAGTCTCTGTGCCTCTGTGCGAGCAGTGCCATGGGCAGATGAGGTTGAGCAACAGCTTTCCAGGCTAGCTCCTTCTGGCTGCGAGCTATCTGCAGACGTTCGCATTTTCGGAGCAGGGCTGCCGGAGGTGCCTGCCACGGAGCCCCAAGGATACGTTTGACGTTTGAGGGGGCAAGACAAGCAAGCAGCCCCAGTCTCTGTGCCTCTGTGCGAGCAGTGCCATGGGCAGATGAGGCTGAGCAACAGCTTTCCAGGCTAGCTCCTTCTGGCTGCCAGCTATCTGCAGACGTTCGCATTTTCGGAGCAGGGCTGCCGGAGGCTCCCTCCACGGACCTCCAAAGATACGTCTGACGTTTGAGCTGGCAAGACAAGTAAGCAGCCCCAGTCTCTGTGCCTCTGTGCGAGCAGTGCCATGGGCAGATGAGGTTGAGCAACAGCTTTCCAGGCTAGCTCCTTCTGGCTGCGAGCTATCTGCAGACGTTCGCATTTTCGGAGCAGGGCTGCCGGAGGTGCCCGCCACGGACCTCCAAAGATACGTTTGACGTTTGAGGTGGCAAGACAAGCAAGCAGCCCCAGTCTCTGTGCCTCTGTGCGAGCAGTGCCATGGGCAGATGAGGCTGAGCAACAGCTTTCCAGGCTAGCTCCTTCTGGCTGCGAGCTATCTGCAGACGTTCGCATTTTCGGAGCAGGGCTGCCGGAGGTGCCCGGCACGGAGTGCCAAGGATACGTTTGACGTTTGAGGTGGCAAGACAAGCAAGCAGCCCCAGTCTCTGTGCCTCTGTGCGAGCAGTGCCATGGGCAGATGAGGCTGAGCAACAGCTTTCCAGGCTAGCTCCTTCTGGCTGCCAGCTATCTGCAGACGTTCGCATTTTCGGAGCAGGGCTGCCGGAGGCTCCCTCCACGGACCTCCAAGGATACGTCTGACGTTTGAGGTGGCAAGACAAGCAAGCAGCCCCAGTCTCTGTGCCTCTGTGGGAGCAGTGCCATGGGCAGATGAGGCTGAGCAACAGCTTTCCAGGCTAGCTCCTTCTGGCTGCCAGCTATCTGCAGACGTTCGCATTTTCGGAGCAGGGCTGCCGGAGGCTCCCTCCACGGACCTCCAAAGATACGTCTGACGTTTGAGGTGGCAAGACAAGCAAGCAGCCCCAGTCTCTGTGCCTCTGTGCGAGCAGTGCCATGGGCAGATGAGGCTGAGCAACAGCTTTCCAGGCTAGCTCCTTCTGGCTGCGACCTATCTGCAGACGTTCGCATTTTCGGAGCAGGGCTGCCGGAGGCTCCCTCCACGGACCTCCAAGGATACGTCTGACGTTTGAGGTGGCAAGACAAGCAAGCAGCCCCAGTCTCTGTGCCTCTGTGCGAGCAGTGCCATGGGCAGATGAGGCTGAGCAACAGCTTTCCAGGCTAGCTCCTTCTGGCTGCGAGCTATCTGCAGACGTTCGCATTTTCGGAGCAGGGCTGCCGGAGGCTCCCTCCACGGACCTCCAAAGATACGTCTGATGTTTGAGGTGGCAAGACAAGCAAGCAGCCCCAGTCTCTGTGCCTCTGTGCGAGCAGTGCCATGGGCAGATGAGGCTGAGCAACAGCTTTCCAGGCTAGCTCCTTCTGGCTGCCAGCTATCTGCAGACGTTCGCATTTTCGGAGCAGGGCTGCCGGAGGTGCCCGCCACGGACCTCCAAAGATACGTTTGACGTTTGAGGTGGCAAGACAAGCAAGCAGCCCCAGTCTCTGTGCCTCTGTGCGAGCAGTGCCATGGGCAGATGAGGCTGAGCAACAGCTTTCCAGGCTAGCTCCTTCTGGCTGCGAGCTATCTGCAGACGTTCGCATTTTCGGAGCAGGGCTGCCGGAGGCTCCCTCCACGGACCTCCAAAGATACGTGTGACGTTTGAGGTGGCAAGACAAGCAAGCAGCCCCAGTCTCTGTGCCTCTGTGCGAGCAGTGCCATGGGCAGATGAGGCTGAGCAACAGCTTTCCAGGCTAGCTCCTTCTGGCTGCCAGCTATCTGCAGACGTTCGCATTTTCGGAGCAGGGCTGCCGGAGGCTCCCTCCACGGACCTCCAAAGATACGTCTGACGTTTGAGGTGGCAAGACAAGCAAGCAGCCCCAGTCTCTGTGCCTCTGTGCGAGCAGTGCCATGGGCAGATGAGGTTGAGCAACAGCTTTCCAGGCTAGCTCCTTCTGGCTGCGAGCTATCTGCAGACGTTCGCATTTTCGGAGCAGGGCTGCCGGAGGTGCCTGCCACGAAGCCCCAAGGATACGTTTGACGTTTGAGGGGGCAAGACAAGCAAGCAGCCCCAGTCTCTGTGCCTCTGTGCGTGCAGTGCCATGGGCAGATGAGGCTGAGCAACAGCTTTCCAGGCTAACTCCTTCTGGCTGCGAGCTATCTGCAGACGTTCGCATTTTCGGAGCAGGGCTGCCGGAGGCTCCCTCCACGGACCTCCAAAGATACGTCTGATGTTTGAGGTGGCAAGACAAGCAAGCAGCCCCAGTCTCTGTGCCTCTGTGCGAGCAGTGCCATGGGCAGACGAGGCTGAGCAACAGCTTTCCAGGCTAGCTCCTTCTGGCTGCGAGCTATCTACAGACGTTCGCATTTTCGGAGCAGGGCTGCCGGAGGCTCCCTCCACGGACCTCCAAAGATACGTCTGACGTTTGAGGTGGCAAGACAAGCAAGCAGCCCCAGTCTCTGTGCCTCTGTGCGAGCAGTGCCATGGGCAGATGAGGTTGAGCAACAGCTTTCCAGGCTAGCTCCTTCTGGCTGCCAGCTATCTGCAGACGTTCGCATTTTCGGAGCAGGGCTGCCGGAGGTGCCCGCCACGGAGTCCCAAGGATACGTTTGACGTTTGAGGTGGCAAGACAAGCAAGCAGCCCCAGTCTCTGTGCCTCTGTGCGAGCAGTGCCATGGGCAGATGAGGCTGAGCAACAACTTTCCAGGGTAGCTCCTTCTGGCTGCCAGCTATCTGCAGACGTTCGCATTTTCGGAGCAGGGCTGCCGGAGGCTCCCTCCACGGACCTCCAAAGATACGTCTGACGTTTGAGGTGGCAAGACAAGCAAGCAGCCCCAGTCTCTGTGCTTTTGTGCGAGCAGTGCCATGGGCAGATGAGGCTGAGCAACAGCTTTCCAGGCTAGCTCCTTCTGGCTGCCAGCTGTCTGCAGACGTTCGCATTTTCGGAGCAGGGCTGCCGGAGGCTCCCTCCACGGACCTCCAAAGATACGTCTGACGTTTGAGGTGGCAAGACAAGCAAGCAGCCCCAGTCTCTGTGCCTCTGTGCGAGCAGTGCCATGGGCAGATGAGGCTGAGCAACAGCTTTCCAGGGTAGCTCCTTCTGGCTGCGAGCTATCTGCAGACGTTCGCATTTTCGGAGCAGGGCTGCCGGAGGCTCCCTCCACGGACCTCCAAAGATACATCTGACGTTTGAGGTGGCAAGACAAGCAAGCAGCCCCAGTCTCTGTGCCTCTGTGCGAGCAGTGCCATGGGCAGATGAGGCTGAGCAACAGCTTTCCAGGCTAGCTCCTTCTGGCTGCCAGCTATCTGCAGACGTTCGCATTTTCGGAGCAGGGCTGCCGGAGGCTCCCTCCACGGACCTCCAAAAATACGTCTGACGTTTGAGGTGGCAAGACAAGCAAGCAGCCCCAGTCTCTGTGCCTCTGTGCGAGCAGTGCCATGGGCAGATGAGGCTGAGCAACAGCTTTCCAGGCTAGCTCCTTCTGGCTGCCAGCTATCTGCAGACGTTCGCATTTTCGGAGCACGGCTGCCGGAGGCTCCCTCCACGGACCTCCAAAGATACGTCTGACGTTTGAGGTGGCAAGACAAGCAAGCAGCCCCAGTCTCTGTGCCTCTGTGCGAGCAGTGCCATGGGCAGATGAGGCTGAGCAACAGCTTTCCAGGCTAGCTCCTTCTGGCTGCCAGCTATCTGCAGACGTTCGCATTTTCGGAGCAGGGCTGCCGGAGGCGCCCGCCACGGACCTCCAAAGATACGTCTGACGTTTGAGGTGGCAAGACAAGCAAGCAGCCCCAGTCTCTGTGCCTCTGTGCGAGCAGTGCCATGGGCAGAGGAGGCTGAGCAACAGCTTTCCAGGCTAGCTCCTTCTGGCTGCGAGCTATCTGCAGACGTTCGCATTTTCGGAGCAGGGCTGCCGGAGGTGCCCGCCACGGAGTCCCAAGGATACGTTTGACGTTTGAGGTGGCAAGACAAGCAAGCAGCCCCAGTCTCTGTGCCTCTGTGCGAGCAGTGCCATGGGTAGATGAGGCTGAGCAACAGCTTTCCAGGCTAGCTCCTTCTGGCTGCCAGCTATCTGCAGACGTTCGCATTTTCGGAGCAGGGCTGCCGGAGGCTCCCTCCACGGACCTCCAAGGATACGTCTGACGTTTGAGGTGGCAAGACAAGCAAGCAGCCCCAGTCTCTGTGCCTCTGTGCGAGCAGTGCCATGGGCAGATGAGGCTGAGCAACAGCTTTCCAGGCTAGCTCCTTCTGGCTGCGAGCTATCTGCAGACGTTCGCATTTTCGGAGCAGGGCTGCCGGAGGTGCCTGCCACGGACCTCCAAAGATACGTTTGACGTTTGAGGTGGCAAGACAAGCAAGCAGCCCCAGTCTCTGTGCCTCTGTGCGAGCAGTGCCATGGGCAGATGAGGCTGAGCAACAGCTTTCCAGGCTAGCTCCTTCTGGCTGCCAGCTATCTGCAGACGTTCGCATTTTCGAAGCAGGGCTGCCGGAGGCTCCCTCCACGGACCTCCAAAGATACGTCTGACGTTTGAGGTGGCAAGACAAGCAAGCAGCCCCAGTCTCTGTGCCTCTGTGCGAGCAGTGCAATGGGCAGATGAGGCTGAGCAACAGCTTTCCAGGCTAGCTCCTTCTGGCTGCCAGCTATCTGCAGACGTTCGCTTTTCGGAGCAGGGCTGCCAGAGGCTCCCTCCACGGACCTTCAAAGATACCTCTGACGTTTGAGGTGGCAAGACAAGCAAGCAGCCCCAGTCTCTGTGCCTCTGTGCGAGCAGTGCCATGGGCAGATGAGGCTGAGCAACAGCTTTCCAGGCTAGCTCCTTCTGGCTGCGACCTATCTGCAGACGTTCGCATTTTCGGAGCAGGGCTGCCGGAGGCTCCCTCCACGGACCTCCAAAGATACGTCTGACGTTTGAGGTGGCAAGACAAGCAAGCAGCCCCAGTCTCTGTGCCTCTGTGCGAGCAGTGCCATGGGCAGATGAGGTTGAGCAACAGCTTTCCAGGCTAGCTCCTTCTGGCTGCGAGCTATCTGCAGACGTTCGCATTTTCGGAGCAGGGCTGACGGAGGTGCCTGCCACGGAGCCCCAAGGATACGTTTGACGTTTGAGGTGGCAAGACAAGCAAGCAGCCCCAGTCTCTGTGCCTCTGTGCGTGCAGTGCCATGGGCAGATGAGGCTGAGCAACAGCTTTCCAGGCTAACTCCTTCTGGCTGCGAGCTATCTGCAGACGTTCGCATTTTCGGAGCAGGGCTGCCGGAGGCTCCCTCCACGGACCTCCAAAGATACGTCTGACGTATGAGGTGGCAAGACAAGCAAGCAGCCCCAGTCTCTGTGCCTCTGTGCGAGCAGTGCCATGGGCAGATGAGGCTGAGCAACAGCTTTCCAGGCTAGCTCCTTCTGGCTGCGACCTATCTGCAGACGTTCGCATTTTCGGAGCAGGGCTGCCGGAGGCTCCCTCCACGGACCTCCAAAGATACGTCTGACGTTTGAGGTGGCAAGACAAGCAAGCAGCCCCAGTCTCTGTGCCTCTGTGCGAGCAGTGCCATGGGCAGATGAGGCTGAGCAACAGCTTTCCAGGCTAGCTCCTTCTGGCTGCCAGCTATCTGCAGACGTTCGCATTTTCGGAGCAGGGCTGCCGGAGGCTCCCTCCACGGACCTCCAAAGATACGTCTGACGTTTGAGGTGGCAAGACAAGCAAGCAGCCCCAGTCTCTGTGCCTCTGTGCGAGCAGTGCCATGGGCAGATGAGGCTGAGCAACAGCTTTCCAGGCTAGCTCCTTCTGGCTGCGAGCTATCTGCAGACGTTCGCATTTTCGGAGCAGGGCTGCCGGAGGCTCCCTCCACGGACCTCCAAAAATACGTCTGACGTTTGAGGTGGCAAGACAAGCAAGCAGCCCCAGTCTCTGTGCCTCTGTGCGAGCAGTGCCATGGGCAGATGAGGCTGAGCAACAGCTTTCCAGGCTAGCTCCTTCTGGCTGCGAGCTATCTGCAGACGTTCGCATTTTCGGAGCAGGGCTGCCGGAGGCTCCCTCCACGGACCTCCAAAGATACGTCTGACGTTTGAGGTGGCAAGACAAGCAAGCAGCCCCAGTCTCTGTGCCTCTGTGCGAGCAGTGCC
Source organism: Opisthocomus hoazin (assembly GCF_030867145.1). Lineage (NCBI taxonomy): Eukaryota > Metazoa > Chordata > Aves > Opisthocomiformes > Opisthocomidae > Opisthocomus > Opisthocomus hoazin. Next base: position 107,043 of record NW_027448800.1, read on the forward strand.
ATGGGCAGATGAGGCTGAGCAACAGCTTTCCAGGCTAGCTCCTTCTGGCTGCGAGCTATCTGCAGACGTTCGCATTTTCGGAGCAGGGCTGCCGGAGGCGCCCGCCACGGACCTCCAAAGATACGTCTGACGTTTGAGGTGGCAAGACAAGCAAGCAGCCCCAGTCTCTGTGCCTCTGTGCGAGCAGTGCCATGGGCAGAGGAGGCTGAGCAACAGCTTTCCAGGCTAGCTCCTTCTGGCTGCGAGCTATCTGCAGACGTTCGCATTTTCGGAGCAGGGCTGCCGGAGGCTCCCTCCACGGACCTCCAAAGATACGTCTGACGTTTGAGGTGGCAAGACAAGTAAGCAGCCCCAGTCTCTGTGCCTCTGTGCGAGCAGTGCCATGGGCAGATGAGGTTGAGCAACAGCTTTCCAGGCTAGCTCCTTCTGGCTGCGAGCTATCTGCAGACGTTCGCATTTTCGGAGCAGGGCTGCCGGAGGTGCCCGCCACGGAGTCCCAAGGATACGTTTGACGTTTGAGGTGGCAAGACAAGCAAGCAGCCCCAGTCTCTGTGCCTCTGTGCGAGCAGTGCCATGGGCAGATGAGGCTGAGCAACAGCTTTCCAGGCTAGCTCCTTCTGGCTTCCAGCTATCTGCAGACGTTCGCATTTTCGGAGCAGGGCTGCCGGAGGCTCCCTCCACGGACCTCCAAGGATACGTCTGACGTTTGAGGTGGCAAGACAAGCAAGCAGCCCCAGTCTCTGTGCCTCTGTGCGAGCAGTGCCATGGGCAGATGAGGCTGAGCAACAGCTTTCCAGGGTAGCTCCTTCTGGCTGCGAGCTATCTGCAGATGTTCGCATTTTCGGAGCAGGGCTGCCGGAGGCTCCCTCCACGGACCTCCAAAGATACCTCTGACGTTTGAGGTGGCAAGACAAGCAAGCAGCCCCAGTCTCTGTGCCTCTGTGCGAGCAGTGCCATGGGCAGATGAGGCTGAGCAACAGCTTTCCAGGCTAGCTCCTTCTGGCTGCGAGCTATCTGCAGACGTTTGCATTTTCGGAGCAGGGCTACCGGAGGCTCCCTACACGGACCTCCAAAGATACGTCTGACGTTTGAGGTGGCAAGACAAGTAAGCAGCCCCAGTCTCTGTGCCTCTGTGCGAGCAGTGCCATGGGCAGATGAGGCTGAGCAACAGCTTTCCAGGCTAGCTCCTTCTGGCTGCCAGCTATCTGCAGACGTTCGCATTTTCGGAGCAGGGCTGCCGGAGGCTCCCTCCACGGACCTCCAAAGATACGTCTGACGTTTGAGGTGGCAAGACAAGCAAGCAGCCCCAGTCTCTGTGCCTCTGTGCGAGCAGTGCCATGGGCAGATGAGGCTGAGCAACAGCTTTCCAGGCTAGCTCCTTCTGGCTGCCAGCTATCTGCAGACGTTCGCTTTTCGGAGCAGGGCTGCCGGAGGCTCCCTCCACGGACCTTCAAAGATACGTTTGAGGTGGCAAGACAAGCAAGCAGCCCCAGTCTCTGTGCCTCTGTGCGAGCAGTGCCATGGGCAGATGAGGCTGAGCAACAGCTTTCCAGGCTAGCTCCTTCTGGCTGCGAGCTATCTGCAGACGTTTGCATTTTCGGAGCAGGGCTACCGGAGGCTCCCTACACGGACCTCCAAAGATACGTCTGACGTTTGAGGTGGCAAGACAAGTAAGCAGCCCCAGTCTCTGTGCCTCTGTGCAAGCAGTGCCATGGGCAGATGAGGCTGAGCAACAGCTTTCCAGGCTAGCTCCTTCTGGCTGCGAGCTATCTGCAGACGTTCGCATTTTCGAAGCAGGGCTGCCGGAGGCTCCCTCCACGGACCTCCAAAGATACGTCTGACGTTTGAGGTGGCAAGACAAGCAAGCAGCCCCAGTCTCTGTGCCTCTGTGCGAGCAGTGCCATGGGCAGATGAGGCTGAGCAACAGCTTTCCAGGCTAGCTCCTTCTGGCTGCCAGCTATCTGCAGACGTTCGCTTTTCGGAGCAGGGCTGCCGGAGGCTCCCTCCACGGACCTTCAAAGATACCTCTGACGTTTGAGGTGGCAAGACAAGCAAGCAGCCCCAGTCTCTGTGCCTCTGTGCGAGCAGTGCCATGGGCAGATGAGGCTGAGCAACAGCTTTCCAGGCTAGCTCCTTCTGGCTGCGACCTATCTGCAGACGTTCGCATTTTCGGAGCAGGGCTGCCGGAGGCTCCCTCCACGGACCTCCAAAGATATGTCTGACGTTTGAGGTGGCAAGACAAGCAAGCAGCCCCAGTCTCTGTGCCTCTGTGCGAGCAGTGCCATGGGCAGATGAGGCTGAGCAACAGCTTTCCAGGCTAGCTCCTTCTGGCTGCCAGCTATCTGCAGACGTTCGCTTTTCGGAGCAGGGCTGCCGGAGGCTCCCTCCACGGACCTTCAAAGATACCTCTGACGTTTGAGGTGGCAAGACAAGCAAGCAGCCCCAGTCTCTGTGCCTCTGTGCGAGCAGTGCCATGGGCAGATGAGGCTGAGCAACAGCTTTCCAGGCTAGCTCCTTCTGGCTGCGACCTATCTGCAGACGTTCGCATTTTCGGAGCAGGGCTGCCGGAGGCTCCCTCCACGGACCTCCAAAGATACGTCTGACGTTTGAGGTGGCAAGACAAGCAAGCAGCCCCAGTCTCTGTGCCTCTGTGCGAGCAGTGCCATGGGCAGATGAGGCTGAGCAACAGCTTTCCAGGCTAGCTCCTTCTGGCTGCCAGCTATCTGCAGACGTTCGCTTTTCGGAGCAGGGCTGCCGGAGGCTCCCTCCACGGACCTTCAAAGATACCTCTGACGTTTGAGGTGGCAAGACAAGCAAGCAGCCCCAGTCTCTGTGCCTCTGTGCGAGCAGTGCCATGGGCAGATGAGGCTGAGCAACAGCTTTCCAGGCTAGCTCCTTCTGGCTGCGACCTATCTGCAGACGTTCGCATTTTCGGAGCAGGGCTGCCGGAGGCTCCCTCCACGGACCTCCAAAGATATGTCTGACGTTTGAGGTGGCAAGACAAGCAAGCAGCCCCAGTCTCTGTGCCTCTGTGCGAGCAGTGCCATGGGCAGATGAGGCTGAGCAACAGCTTTCCAGGCTAGCTCCTTCTGGCTGCCAGCTATCTGCAGACGTTCGCTTTTCGGAGCAGGGCTGCCGGAGGCTCCCTCCACGGACCTTCAAAGATACCTCTGACGTTTGAGGTGGCAAGACAAGCAAGCAGCCCCAGTCTCTGTGCCTCTGTGCGAGCAGTGCCATGGGCAGATGAGGCTGAGCAACAGCTTTCCAGGCTAGCTCCTTCTGGCTGCGACCTATCTGCAGACGTTCGCATTTTCGGAGCAGGGCTGCCGGAGGCTCCCTCCACGGACCTCCAAAGATACGTCTGACGTTTGAGGTGGCAAGACAAGCAAGCAGCCCCAGTCTCTGTGCCTCTGTGCGAGCAGTGCCATGGGCAGATGAGGTTGAGCAACAGCTTTCCAGGCTAGCTCCTTCTGGCTGCGAGCTATCTGCAGACGTTCGCATTTTCGGAGCAGGGCTGCCGGAGGTGCCTGCCACGGAGCCCCAAGGATACGTTTGACGTTTGAGGTGGCAAGACAAGCAAGCAGCCCCAGTCTCTGTGCCTCTGTGCGTGCAGTGCCATGGGCAGATGAGGCTGAGCAACAGCTTTCCAGGCTAACTCCTTCTGGCTGCGAGCTATCTGCAGACGTTCGCATTTTCGGAGCAGGGCTGCCGGAGGCTCCCTCCACGGACCTCCAAAGATACGTCTGACGTATGAGGTGGCAAGACAAGCAAGCAGCCCCAGTCTCTGTGCCTCTGTGCGAGCAGTGCCATGGGCAGATGAGGCTGAGCAACAGCTTTCCAGGCTAGCTCCTTCTGGCTGCGAGCTATCTGCAGACGTTCGCATTTTCGGAGCAGGGCTGCCGGAGGCTCCCTCCACGGACCTCCAAAGATACGTCTGACGTTTGAGGTGGCAAGACAAGCAAGCAGCCCCAGTCTCTGTGCCTCTGTGCGAGCAGTGCCATGGGCAGATGAGGCTGAGCAACAGCTTTCCAGGCTAGCTCCTTCTGGCTGCGAGCTATCTGGAGACGTTCGCATTTTCGGAGCAGGGCTGCCGGAGGCTCCCTCCACGGACCTCCAAAGATACGTCTGACGTTTGAGGTGGCAAGACAAGCAAGCAGCCCCAGTCTCTGTGCCTCTGTGCGAGCAGTGCCATGGGCAGATGAGGCTGAGCAACAGCTTTCCAGGCTAGCTCCTTCTGGCTGCGAGCTATCTGCAGACGTTCGCATTTTCGGAGCAGGGCTGCCGGAGGCTCCCTCCACGGACCTCCAAAGATACGTCTGACGTTTGAGGTGGCAAGACAAGCAAGCAGCCCCAGTCTCTGTGCCTCTGTGCGAGCAGTGCCATGGGCAGATGAGGCTGAGCAACAGCTTTCCAGGCTAGCTCCTTCTGGCTGCCAGCTATCTGCAGACGTTCGCATTTTCGGAGCAGGGCTGCCGGAGGCTCCCTCCACGGACCTCCAAAGATAAGTCTGACGTTTGAGGTGGCAAGACAAGCAAGCAGCCCCAGTCTCTGTGCCTCTGTGCGAGCAGTGCCATGGGCAGATGAGGCTGAGCAACAGCTTTCCAGGCTAGCTCCTTCTGGCTGCGAGCTATCTGCAGACGTTCGCATTTTCGGAGCAGGGCTGCCGGAGGTACCCGCCATGGAGCCCCAAGGATACGTCTGACGTTTGAGGTGGCAAGACAAGCAAGCAGCCCCAGTCTCTGTGCCTCTGTGCGAGCAGTGCCATGGGCAGATGAGGCTGAGCAACAGCTTTCCAGGCTAGCTCCTTCTGGCTGCCAGCTATCTGCAGACGTTCGCATTTTCGGAGCAGGGCTGCCGGAGGCTCCCTCCACGGACCTCCAAAGATACGTCTGACGTTTGAGGTGGCAAGACAAGCAAGCAGCCCCAGTCTCTGTGCCTCTGTGCGAGCAGTGCCATGGGCAGATGAGGCTGAGCAACAGCTTTCCAGGCTAGCTCCTTCTGGCTGCCAGCTATCTGCAGACGTTCGCATTTTCGGAGCAGGGCTGCCGGAGGCTCCCTCCACGGACCTCCAAAGATACGTCTGACGTTTGAGGTGGCAAGACAAGCAAGCAGCCCCAGTCTCTGTGCCTCTGTGCGAGCAGTGCCATGGGCAGATGAGGCTGAGCAACAGCTTTCCAGGCTAGCTCCTTCTGGCTGCGAGCTATCTGCAGACGTTCGCATTTTTGGAGCAGGGCTGCCGGAGGCTCCCTCCACGGACCTCCAAAGATACGTCTGACGTTTGAGGTGGCAAGACAAGCAAGCAGCCCCAGTCTCTGTGCCTCTGTGCGAGCAGTGCCATGGGCAGATGAGGCTGAGCAACAGCTTTCCAGGCTAGCTCCTTCTGGCTGCCAGCTATCTGCAGACGTTCGCATTTTCGGAGCAGGGCTGCCGGAGGCTCCCTCCACGGACCTCCAAAGATACGTCTGACGTTTGAGGTGGCAAGACAAGCAAGCAGCCCCAGTCTCTGTGCCTCTGTGCGAGCAGTGCCATGGGCAGATGAGGCTGAGCAACAGCTTTCCAGGCTAGCTCCTTCTGGCTGCGAGCTATCTGCAGACGTTCGCATTTTCGGAGCAGGGCTGCCGGAGGCTCCCTCCACGGACCTCCAAAGATACGTCTGACGTTTGAGGTGGCAAGACAAGCAAGCAGCCCCAGTCTCTGTGCCTCTGTGCGAGCAGTGCCATGGGCAGATGAGACTGAGCAACAGCTTTCCAGGCTAGCTCCTTCTGGCTGCGAGCTATCTGCAGACGTTCGCATTTTCGGAGCAGGGCTGCCGGACGTGCCCGCCACGGACCTCCAAAGATACGTCTGACGTTTGAGGTGGCAAGACAAGCAAGCAGCCCCAGTCTCTGTGCCTCTGTGCGAGCAGTGTCATGGGCAGATGAGGCTTAGCAACAGCTTTCCAGGCTAGCTCCTTCTGGCTGCCAGCTATCTGCAGACGTTCGCGTTTTCGGAGCAGGGCTGCCGGAGGCTCCCTCCACGGACCTCCAAGGATACGTCTGACGTTTGAGGTGGCAAGACAAGCAAGCAGCCCCAGTCTCTGTGCCTCTGTGCGAGCAGTGCCATGGGCAGATGAGGCTGAGCAACAGCTTTCCAGGCTAGCTCCTTCTGGCTGCGAGCTATCTGCAGACGTTCGCATTTTCGGAGCAGGGCTGCCGGAGTTGCCCGCCATGGAGCCCCAAGGATACGTTTGACGTTTGAGGTGGCAAGACAAGCAAGCAGCCCCAGTCTCTGTGCCTCTGTGCGAGCAGTGCCATGGGCAGATGAGGCTGAGCAACAGCTTTCCAGGCTAGCTCCTTCTGGCTGCCAGCTATCTGCAGACGTCCGCATTTTCGGAGCAGGGCTGCCGGAGGCTCCCTCCACGGACCTCCAAAGATACGTCTGACGTTTGAGGTGGCAAGACAAGCAAGCAGCCCCAGTGTCTGTGCCTCTGTGCGAGCAGTGCCATGGGCAGATGAGGCTGAGCAACAGCTTTCCAGGCTAGCTCCTTCTGGCTGCGAGCTATCTGGAGACGTTCGCATTTTCGGAGCAGGGCTGCCGGAGGCTCCCTCCACGGACCTCCAAAGATACGTCTGACGTTTGAGGTGGCAAGACAAGCAAGCAGCCCCAGTCTCTGTGCCTCTGTGCGAGCAGTGCCATGGGCAGATGAGGCTGAGCAACAGCTTTCCAGGCTAGCTCCTTCTGGCTGCGAGCTATCTGCAGACGTTCGCATTTTCGGAGCAGGGCTGCCGGAGGCTCCCTCCACGGACCTCCAAAGATACGTCTGACGTTTGAGGTGGCAAGACAAGCAAGCAGCCCCAGTCTCTGTGCCTCTGTGCGAGCAGTGCCATGGGCAGATGAGGCTGAGCAACAGCTTTCCAGGCTAGCTCCTTCTGGCTGCCAGCTATCTGCAGACGTTCGCATTTTCGGAGCAGGGCTGCCGGAGGCTCCCTCCACGGACCTCCAAAGATACGTCTGACGTTTGAGGTGGCAAGACAAGCAAGCAGCCCCAGTCTCTGTGCCTCTGTGCGAGCAGTGCCATGGGCAGATGAGGCTGAGCAACAGCTTTCCAGGCTAGCTCCTTCTGGCTGCCAGCTATCTGCAGACGTTCGCATTTTCGGAGCAGGGCTGCCGGAGGCTCCCTCCACGGACCTCCAAAGATACGTCTGACGTTTGAGGTGGCAAGACAAGCAAGCAGCCCCAGTCTCTGTGCCTCTGTGCGAGCAGTGCCATGGGCAGATGAGGCTGAGCAACAGCTTTCCAGGCTAGCTCCTTCTGGCTGCCAGCTATCTGCAGACGTTCGCATTTTCGGAGCAGGGCTGCCGGAGGTGCCCGCCACGGACCTCCAAAGATACGTCTGACGTTTGAGGTGGCAAGACAAGCAAGCAGCCCCAGTCTCTGTGCCTCTGTGCGAGCAGTGCCATGGGCAGATGAGGCTGAGCAACAGCTTTCCAGGCTAGCTCCTTCTGGCTGCCAGCTATCTGCAGACGTTCGCATTTTCGGAGCAGGGCTGCCGGAGGTACCCGCCATGGAGCCCCAAGGATACGTCTGACGTTTGAGGTGGCAAGACAAGCAAGCAGCCCCAGTCTCTGTGCCTCTGTGCGAGCAGTGCCATGGGCAGATGAGGCTGAGCAACAGCTTTCCAGGCTAGCTCCTTCTGGCTGCGAGCTATCTGCAGACGTTCGCATTTTCGGAGCAGGGCTGCCGGAGGCTCCCTCCACGGACCTCCAAAGATACGTCTGACGTTTGAGGTGGCAAGACAAGCAAGCAGCCCCAGTCTCTGTGCCTCTGTGCGAGCAGTGCCATGGGCAGATGAGGCTGAGCAACAGCTTTCCAGGCTAGCTCCTTCTGGCTGCCAGCTATCTGCAGACGTTCGCATTTTCGGAGCAGGGCTGCCGGAGGCTCCCTCCACGGACCTCCAAAGATACGTCTGACGTTTGAGGTGGCAAGACAAGCAAGCAGCCCCAGTCTCTGTGTCTCTGTGCGAGCAGTGCCATGGGCAGATGAGGCTGAGCAACAGCTTTCCAGGCTAGCTCCTTCTGGCTGCGAGCTATCTGCAGACGTTCGCATTTTTGGAGCAGGGCTGCCGGAGGCTCCCTCCACGGACCTCCAAAGATACGTCTGACGTTTGAGGTGGCAAGACAAGGAAGCAGCCCCAGTCTCTGTGCCTCTGTGCGAGCAGTGCCATGGGCAGATGAGGCTGAGCAACAGCTTTCCAGGCTAGCTCCTTCTGGCTGCGAGCTATCTGCAGACGTTCGCATTTTCGGAGCAGGGCTGCCGGAGGTGCCCTCCACGGACCTCCAAAGATACGTCTGACGTTTGAGGTGGCAAGACAAGCAAGCAGCCCCAGTCTCTGTGCCTCTGTGCGAGCAGTGCATGGGCAGATGAGGTTGAGCAACAGCTTTCCAGGCTAGCTCCTTCTGGCTGCCAGCTATCTGCAGACGTTCGCATTTTCGGAGCAGGGCTGCCGGAGGCTCCCTCCACGGACCTCCAAAGATACGTCTGACGTTTGAGGTGGCAAGACAAGCAAGCAGCCCCAGTCTCTGTGCCTCTGTGCGAGCAGTGCCATGGGCAGATGAGACTGAGCAACAGCTTTCCAGGCTAGCTCCTTCTGGCTGCCAGCTATCTGCAGACGTTCGCATTTTCGGAGCAGGGCTGCCGGAGGCTCCCTCCACGGACCTCCAAAGATACGTCTGACGTTTGAGGTGGCAAGACAAGCAAGCAGCCCCAGTCTCTGTGCCTCTGTGCGAGCAGTGCCATGGGCAGATGAGACTGAGCAACAGCTTTCCAGGCTAGCTCCTTCTGGCTGCGAGCTATCTGCAGACGTTCGCATTTTCGGAGCAGGGCTGCCGGACGTGCCCGCCACGGACCTCCAAAGATACGTCTGACGTTTGAGGTGGCAAGACAAGCAAGCAGCCCCAGTCTCTGTGCCTCTGTGCGAGCAGTGTCATGGGCAGATGAGGCTTAGCAACAGCTTTCCAGGCTAGCTCCTTCTGGCTGCCAGCTATCTGCAGACGTTCGCGTTTTCGGAGCAGGGCTGCCGGAGGCTCCCTCCACGGACCTCCAAGGATACGTCTGACGTTTGAGGTGGCAAGACAAGCAAGCAGCCCCAGTCTCTGTGCCTCTGTGCGAGCAGTGCCATGGGCAGATGAGGCTGAGCAACAGCTTTCCAGGCTAGCTCCTTCTGGCTGCGAGCTATCTGCAGACGTTCGCATTTTCGGAGCAGGGCTGCCGGAGGTTCCCTCCACGGACCTCCAAAGATACGTCTGACGTTTGAGGTGGCAAGACAAGCAAGCAGCCCCAGTCTCTGTGCCTCTGTGCGAGCAGTGCATGGGCAGATAAGGTTGAGCAACAGCTTTCCAGGCTAGCTCCTTCTGGCTGCCAGCTATCTGCAGACGTTCGCATTTTCGGAGCAGGGCTGCCGGAGGCTCCCTCCACGGACCTCCAAAGATACGTCTGACGTTTGAGGTGGCAAGACAAGCAAGCAGCTTCAGTCTCTGTGCCTCTGTGCGAGCAGTTCCATGGGCAGATGAGGCTGAGCAACAGCTTTCCAGGCTAGCTCCTTCTGGCTGCCAGCTATCTGCAGACGTTCGCATTTTCGGAGCAGGGCTGCCGGAGGCTCCCTCCACGGACCTCCAAAGATACGTCTGACGTTTGAGGTGGCAAGACAAGCAAGCAGCCCCAGTCTCTGTGCCTCTGTGCGAGCAGTGCCATGGGCAGATGAGGCTGAGCAACAGCTTTCCAGGCTAGCTCCTTCTGGCTGCCAGCTATCTGCAGACGTCCGCATTTTCGGAGCAGGGCTGCCGGAGGCTCCCTCCACGGACCTCCAAAGATACGTCTGACGTTTGAGGTGGCAAGACAAGCAAGCAGCCCCAGTCTCTGTGCCTCTGTGCGAGCAGTGCCATGGGCAGATGAGGCTGAGCAACAGCTTTCCAGGCTAGCTCCTTCTGGCTGCCAGCTATCTGCAGACGTTCGCATTTTCGGAGCAGGGCTGCCGGAGGCTCCCTCCACGGACCTCCAAAGATACGTCTGACGTTTGAGGTGGCAAGACAAGCAAGCAGCCCCAGTCTCTGTGCCTCTGTGCGAGCAGTGCCATGGGCAGATGAGGCTGAGCAACAGCTTTCCAGGCTAGCTCCTTCTGGCTGCCAGCTATCTGCAGACGTTCGCATTTTCGGAGCAGGGCTGCCGGAGGCTCCCTCCACGGACCTCCAAAGATACGTCTGACGTTTGAGGTGGCAAGACAAGCAAGCAGCCCCAGTCTCTGTGCCTCTGTGCGAGCAGTGCCATGGGCAGATGAGGCTGAGCAACAGCTTTCCAGGCTAGCTCCTTCTGGCTGCCAGCTATCTGCAGACGTTCGCATTTTCGGAGCAGGGCTGCCGGAGGCTCCCTCCACGGACCTCCAAAGATACGTCTGACGTTTGAGGTGGCAAGACAAGCAAGCAGCCCCAGTCTCTGTGCCTCTGTGCGAGCAGTGCCATGGGCAGATGAGGCTGAGCAACAGCTTTCCAGGCTAGCTCCTTCTGGCTGCCAGCTATCTGCAGACGTTCGCATTTTCGGAGCAGGGCTGCCGGAGGCTCCCTCCACGGACCTCCAAAGATACGTCTGACGTTTGAGGTGGCAAGACAAGCAAGCAGCCCCAGTCTCTGTGCCTCTGTGCGAGCAGTGCCATGGGCAGATGAGGCTGAGCAACAGCTTTCCAGGCTAGCTCCTTCTGGCTGCCAGCTATCTGCAGACGTTCGCATTTTCGGAGCAGGGCTGCCGGAGGTGCCCGCCACGGACCTCCAAAGATACGTCTGACGTTTGAGGTGGCAAGACAAGCAAGCAGCCCCAGTCTCTGTGCCTCTGTGCGAGCAGTGCCATGGGCAGATGAGGCTGAGCAACAGCTTTCCAGGCTAGCTCCTTCTGGCTGCCAGCTATCTGCAGACGTTCGCGTTTTCGGAGCAGGGCTGCCGGAGGCTCCCTCCACGGACCTCCAAAGATACGTCTGACGTTTGAGGTGGCAAGACAAGCAAGCAGCCCCAGTCTCTGTGCCTCTGTGCGAGCAGTGCCATGGGCAGATGAGGCTGAGCAACAGCTTTCCAGGCTAGCTCCTTCTGGCTGCGAGCTATCTGCAGACGTTCGCATTTTCGGAGCAGGGCTGCCGGAGGCTCCCTCCACGGACCTCCAAAGATACGTCTGACGTTTGAGGTGGCAAGACAAGCAAGCAGCCCCAGTGTCTGTGCCTCTGTGCGAGCAGTGCCATGGGCAGATGAGGCTGAGCAACAGCTTTCCAGGCTAGCTCCGTGTTTCGGTTTCGGCTGCCGCCGTCAACAAAATCGCCACGCGGCCGCCCCTCCCCCCGCCGGCGTGCGGAGGAGAATGGAAAGAAACAGGCAGAAAACTGGTGGGTCGGGATAAGGGCAGTTTAACAGAACAGCAAACAGAGGGAAAACAGGAACAACAACGATACAAATAAGGAGAAAACACAACCACGAACCGTACAACAGCCGCTCTCCCGAAACCGGACCGGCGCTGCGCCCGCCCAAGCCGCGAGTCCGTTCCCGCCGCGCCCCCCCCCCCACCGGAACCCAGCGTGACGTCACATGGTATGGAATACTGGGCTCTGTTTGGCCAGGTGGGGTCAGCCCCCACCCCCCGGCTGTGCCCCTTCCTGGAGTCCGGTGAAAATTAACCCTGTTCTGGCCAAACCCAGGACACTCCTTCTGGCTGCCAGCTATCTGCAGACGTTCGCATTTTCGGAGCAGGGCTGCCGGAGGCTCCCTCCACGGACCTCCAAAGATACGTCTGACGTTTGAGGTGGCAAGACAAGCAAGCAGCCCCAGTCTCTGTGCCTCTGTGCGAGCAGTGCATGGGCAGATAAGGTTGAGCAACAGCTTTCCAGGCTAGCTCCTTCTGGCTGCCAGCTATCTGCAGACGTTCGCATTTTCGGAGCAGGGCTGCCGGAGTTGCCCGCCATGGAGCCCCAAGGATACGTTTGACGTTTGAGGTGGCAAGACAAGCAAGCAGCCCCAGTCTCTGTGCCTCTGTGCGAGCAGTGCCATGGGCAGATGAGGCTGAGCAACAGCTTTCCAGGCTAGCTCCTTCTGGCTGCCAGCTATCTGCAGACGTCCGCATTTTCGGAGCAGGGCTGCCGGAGGCTCCCTCCACGGACCTCCAAAGATACGTCTGACGTTTGAGGTGGCAAGACAAGCAAGCAGCCCCAGTCTCTGTGCCTCTGTGCGAGCAGTGCCATGGGCAGATGAGGCTGAGCAACAGCTTTCCAGGCTAGCTCCTTCTGGCTGCGAGCTATCTGGAGACGTTCGCATTTTCGGAGCAGGGCTGCCGGAGGTGCCCACCACGGACCTCCAAAGATACGTCTGACGTTTGAGGTGGCAAGACAAGCAAGCAGCCCCAGTCTCTGTGCCTCTGTGCGAGCAGTGCCATGGGCAGATGAGGCTGAGCAACAGCTTTCCAGGCTAGCTCCTTCTGGCTGCCAGCTATCTGCAGACGTTCGCATTTTCGGAGCAGGGCTGCCGGAGGCTCCCTCCACGGACCTCCAAAGATACGTCTGACGTTTGAGGTGGCAAGACAAGCAAGCAGCCCCAGTCTCTGTGCCTCTGTGCGAGCAGTGCCATGGGCAGATGAGGCTGAGCAACAGCTTTCCAGGCTAGCTCCTTCTGGCTGCCAGCTATCTGCAGACGTTCGCATTTTCGGAGCAGGGCTGCCGGAGGCTCCCTCCACGGACCTCCAAAGATACGTCTGACGTTTGAGGTGGCAAGACAAGCAAGCAGCCCCAGTCTCTGTGCCTCTGTGCGAGCAGTGCCATGGGCAGATGAGGCTGAGCAACAGCTTTCCAGGCTAGCTCCTTCTGGCTGCGAGCTATCTGCAGACGTTCGCATTTTCGGAGCAGGGCTGCCGGAGGTACCCGCCATGGAGCCCCAAGGATACGTCTGACGTTTGAGGTGGCAAGACAAGCAAGCAGCCCCAGTCTCTGTGCCTCTGTGCGAGCAGTGCCATGGGCAGATGAGGCTGAGCAACAGCTTTCCAGGCTAGCTCCTTCTGGCTGCGAGCTATCTGCAGACGTTCGCATTTTCGGAGCAGGGCTGCCGGAGGCTCCCTCCACGGACCTCCAAAGATACGTCTGACGTTTGAGGTGGCAAGACAAGCAAGCAGCCCCAGTCTCTGTGCCTCTGTGCGAGCAGTGCCATGGGCAGATGAGGCTGAGCAACAGCTTTCCAGGCTAGCTCCTTCTGGCTGCCAGCTATCTGCAGACGTTCGCATTTTCGGAGCAGGGCTGCCGGAGGCTCCCTCCACGGACCTCCAAAGATACGTCTGACGTTTGAGGTGGCAAGACAAGCAAGCAGCCCCAGTCTCTGTGCCTCTGTGCGAGCAGTGCCATGGGCAGATGAGGCTGAGCAACAGCTTTCCAGGCTAGCTCCTTCTGGCTGCGAGCTATCTGCAGACGTTCGCATTTTTGGAGCAGGGCTGCCGGAGGCTCCCTCCACGGACCTCCAAAGATACGTCTGACGTTTGAGGTGGCAAGACAAGCAAGAAGCCCCAGTCTCTGTGCCTCTGTGCGAGCAGTGCCATGGGCAGATGAGGCTGAGCAACAGCTTTCCAGGCTAGCTCCTTCTGGCTGCCAGCTATCTGCAGACGTTCGCATTTTCGGAGCAGGGCTGCCGGAGGTGCCCGCCACGGACCTCCAAAGATACGTCTGACGTTTGAGGTGGCAAGACAAGCAAGCAGCCCCAGTCTCTGTGCCTCTGTGCGAGCAGTGCATGGGCAGATGAGGTTGAGCAACAGCTTTCCAGGCTAGCTCCTTCTGGCTGCCAGCTATCTGCAGACGTTCGCATTTTCGGAGCAGGGCTGCCGGAGGCTCCCTCCACGGACCTCCAAAGATACGTCTGACGTTTGAGGTGGCAAGACAAGCAAGCAGCCCCAGTCTCTGTGCCTCTGTGCGAGCAGTGCCATGGGCAGATGAGGCTGAGCAACAGCTTTCCAGGCTAGCTCCTTCTGGCTGCGAGCTATCTGCAGACGTTCGCATTTTCGGAGCAGGGCTGCCGGAGGCTCCCTCCACGGACCTCCAAAGATACGTCTGACGTTTGAGGTGGCAAGACAAGCAAGCAGCCCCAGTCTCTGTGCCTCTGTGCGAGCAGTGCCATGGGCAGATGAGACTGAGCAACAGCTTTCCAGGCTAGCTCCTTCTGGCTGCGAGCTATCTGCAGACGTTCGCATTTTCGGAGCAGGGCTGCCGGACGTGCCCGCCACGGACCTCCAAAGATACGTCTGACGTTTGAGGTGGCAAGACAAGCAAGCAGCCCCAGTCTCTGTGCCTCTGTGCGAGCAGTGTCATGGGCAGATGAGGCTTAGCAACAGCTTTCCAGGCTAGCTCCTTCTGGCTGCCAGCTATCTGCAGACGTTCGCGTTTTCGGAGCAGGGCTGCCGGAGGCTCCCTCCACGGACCTCCAAGGATACGTCTGACGTTTGAGGTGGCAAGACAAGCAAGCAGCCCCAGTCTCTGTGCCTCTGTGCGAGCAGTGCCATGGGCAGATGAGGCTGAGCAACAGCTTTCCAGGCTAGCTCCTTCTGGCTGCGAGCTATCTGCAGACGTTCGCATTTTCGGAGCAGGGCTGCCGGAGGTTCCCTCCACGGACCTCCAAAGATACGTCTGACGTTTGAGGTGGCAAGACAAGCAAGCAGCCCCAGTCTCTGTGCCTCTGTGCGAGCAGTGCATGGGCAGATAAGGTTGAGCAACAGCTTTCCAGGCTAGCTCCTTCTGGCTGCCAGCTATCTGCAGACGTTCGCATTTTCGGAGCAGGGCTGCCGGAGGCTCCCTCCACGGACCTCCAAAGATACGTCTGACGTTTGAGGTGGCAAGACAAGCAAGCAGCCCCAGTCTCTGTGCCTCTGTGCGAGCAGTGCCATGGGCAGATGAGGCTGAGCAACAGCTTTCCAGGCTAGCTCCTTCTGGCTGCGAGCTATCTGCAGACGTTCGCATTTTCGGAGCAGGGCTGCCGGAGGCTCCCTCCACGGACCTCCAAAGATACGTCTGACGTTTGAGGTGGCAAGACAAGCAAGCAGCACCAGTCTCTGTGCCTCTGTGCGAGCAGTGCCATGGGCAGATGAGGCTGAGCAACAGCTTTCCAGGCTAGCTCCTTCTGGCTGCGAGCTATCTGCAGACGTTCGCATTTTCGGAGCAGGGCTGCCGGAGGCTCCCTCCACGGACCTCCAAAGATACGTCTGACGTTTGAGGTGGCAAGACAAGCAAGCAGCCCCAGTCTCTGTGCCTCTGTGCGAGCAGTGCCATGGGCATATGAGACTGAGCAACAGCTTTCCAGGCTAGCTCCTTCTGGCTGCGAGCTATCTGCAGACGTTCGCATTTTCGGAGCAGGGCTGCCGGACGTGCCCGCCACGGACCTCCAAAGATACGTCTGACGTTTGAGGTGGCAAGACAAGCAAGCAGCCCCAGTCTCTGTGCCTCTGTGCGAGCAGTGTCATGGGCAGATGAGGCTTAGCAACAGCTTTCCAGGCTAGCTCCTTCTGGCTGCCAGCTATCTGCAGACGTTCGCATTTTCGGACCAGGGCTGTCGGAGTTGCCCGCCATGGAGCCCCAAGGATACGTTTGACGTTTTAGGTGGCAAGACAAGCAAGCAGCCCCAGTCTCTGTGCCTCTGTGCGAGCAGTGCCATGGGCAGATGAGGCTGAGCAACAGCTTTCCAGGCTAGCTCCTTCTGGCTGCCAGCTATCTGCAGACGTCCGCATTTTCGGAGCAGGGCTGCCGGAGGCTCCCTCCACGGACCTCCAAAGATACGTCTGACGTTTGAGGTGGCAAGACAAGCAAGCAGCCCCAGTCTCTGTGCCTCTGTGCGAGCAGTGCCATGGGCAGATGAGGCTGAGCAACAGCTTTCCAGGCTAGCTCCTTCTGGCTGCGAGCTATCTGGAGACGTTCGCATTTTCGGAGCAGGGCTGCCGGAGGCTCCCTCCACGGACCTCCAAAGATACGTCTGACGTTTGAGGTGGCAAGACAAGCAAGCAGCCCCAGTCTCTGTGCCTCTGTGCGAGCAGTGCCATGGGCAGATGAGGCTGAGCAACAGCTTTCCAGGCTAGCTCCTTCTGGCTGCGAGCTATCTGCAGACGTTCGCATTTTCGGAGCAGGGCTGCCGGAGGCTCCCTCCACGGACCTCCAAAGATACGTCTGACGTTTGAGGTGGCAAGACAAGCAAGCAGCCCCAGTCTCTGTGCCTCTGTGCGAGCAGTGCCATGGGCAGATGAGGCTGAGCAACAGCTTTCCAGGCTAGCTCCTTCTGGCTGCCAGCTATCTGCAGACGTTCGCATTTTCGGAGCAGGGCTGCCGGAGGCTCCCTCCACGGACCTCCAAAGATACGTCTGACGTTTGAGGTGGCAAGACAAGCAAGCAGCCCCAGTCTCTGTGCCTCTGTGCGAGCAGTGCCATGGGCAGATGAGGCTGAGCAACAGCTTTCCAGGCTAGCTCCTTCTGGCTGCCAGCTATCTGCAGACGTTCGCATTTTCGGAGCAGGGCTGCCGGAGGCTCCCTCCACGGACCTCCAAAGATACGTCTGACGTTTGAGGTGGCAAGACAAGCAAGCAGCCCCAGTCTCTGTGCCTCTGTGCGAGCAGTGCCATGGGCAGATGAGGCTGAGCAACAGCTTTCCAGGCTAGCTCCTTCTGGCTGCCAGCTATCTGCAGACGTTCGCATTTTCGGAGCAGGGCTGCCGGAGGTGCCCGCCACGGACCTCCAAAGATACGTCTGACGTTTGAGGTGGCAAGACAAGCAAGCAGCCCCAGTCTCTGTGCCTCTGTGCGAGCAGTGCCATGGGCAGATGAGGCTGAGCAACAGCTTTCCAGGCTAGCTCCTTCTGGCTGCCAGCTATCTGCAGACGTTCGCATTTTCGGAGCAGGGCTGCCGGAGGCTCCCTCCACGGACCTCCAAAGATACGTCTGACGTTTGAGGTGGCAAGACAAGCAAGCAGCCCCAGTCTCTGTGCCTCTGTGCGAGCAGTGCCATGGGCAGATGAGGCTGAGCAACAGCTTTCCAGGCTAGCTCCTTCTGGCTGCCAGCTATCTGCAGACGTTCGCATTTTCGGAGCAGGGCTGCCGGAGGCTCCCTCCACGGACCTCCAAAGATACGTCTGACGTTTGAGGTGGCAAGACAAGCAAGCAGCCCCAGTGTCTGTGCCTCTGTGCGAGCAGTGCCATGGGCAGATGAGGCTGAGCAACAGCTTTCCAGGCTAGCTCCGTGTTTCGGTTTCGGCTGCCGCCGTCAACAATATCGCCACGCGGCCGCCCCTCCCCCCGCCGGCGTGCGGAGGAGAATGGAAAGAAACAGGCAGAAAACTGGTGGGTCGGGATAAGGGCAGTTTAACAGAACAGCAAACAGAGGGAAAACAGGAACAACAACGATACAAATAAGGAGAAAACACAACCACGAACCGTACAACAGCCGCTCTCCCGAAACCGGACCGGCGCTGCGCCCGCCCAAGCCGCGAGTCCGTTCCCGCCGCGCCGCCCCCCCCACCGGAACCCAGCGTGACGTCACATGGTATGGAATACTGGGCTCTGTTTGGCCAGGTGGGGTCAGCCCCCACCCCCCGGCTGTGCCCCTTCCTGGAGTCCGGTGAAAATTAACCCTGTTCTGGCCAAACCCAGGACATTATCCACCCCTTATTCCATACCATCTACGTCATGCCCAGGTCCCCCACTGTCCGGTTGATCACCACCACTTCTTCTGTCTCCAGATATCATTCCCTTAGTCTATGGATCATCACTCTAAAGTGTCCATTGAGTTCATTTAATCCATGACTTCAGGCTCCATCTGTCGTTATGGTCTTCCGTGGCAGGGGAGGTGATGTGTGGTGATGGGTGGTCACTTGCTGCATCCGGAGCTCACGGCTGATGTATCTGGTGTGGCCCGTGCCCACAGTCTGCAGGAGATGTTGATCTTGATGAAGTTGCTGGATGCCAGTTGTTGAAAACCAGGTCCAGTTCCATCATCGCTGTGCTCTGCTAGGTTTTCATCGAAAAAGTCCATCCTTCTTTAATCTGGACGATTCTTACTATGCTACTACTGGTACAAAATATAACAATTATAACAGTGATAACAGACAGTGACAGGGTTATTTAACAACTAACTTTATACAATTTATTTATGGACTATTCTCGCCCAAAATTAAATCCCCATGAGGTACACATCGGACTTCCCCATCCTTCCGCATTACCCACCAGGTACACCCAGGTCCTTGAGCAAAAGCAATCCCGCGGACGGGCTTGCCTTTGCCCGAGGCAGGACTGACCCAAACCGTCTTCCCTAACATGTTCCGCATGTGCACTACAGGGACTTTATCCCCTTCTACTGGGCGCTGAGGTTTTGACTGGGCAGGACCAGCCCGGTTGGTGGACCCTCTGGTGTTAACCAACCAGGTGGCCTTTGCTAAATGGGTATCCCAATTTTTGAAAGTCCCACCCCCCATTGCCCTCAAAGTGGTTTTTAGCAGCCCATTGTAACGTTCAATCTTTCCCGAGGCTGGTGCATGGTAGGGGATGTGATACACCCACTCAATACCGTGTTCTTTGGCCCAGGTGTCTATGAGGCTGTTGCGAAAGTGAGTCCCGTTGTCTGACTCGATTCTTTCGGGAGTGCCATGTCGCCACAGGACTTGTTTTTCCAGGCCCAGGATGGTATTCCGGGCGGTGGCATGGGGCACAGGGTAGGTTTCCAGCCATCCGGTGGTGGCCTCCACCATTGTGAGCACATAGCGCTTGCCTTGGCGGGTTTGTGGCAGTGTGATGTAGTCAATCTGCCAAGCCTCCCCATATTTATATTTTAGCCATCGTCCTCCATACCACTGAGGCTTTACCCGCTTAGCTTGCTTGATTGCAGCGCATGTCTCACATTCATGGATAACCTGTGCAATAGTGTCCATGGTCAAGTCCACCCCTCGGTCACGAGCCCATCTGTATGTCGCGTCTCTTCCTTGGTGGCCCGAGGTGTCATGGGCCCACCGAGCTATAAAGAGTTCACCCTTATGTTGCCAGTCCAGATCCACCTGAGCCACTTCAATCTTAGCAGCCTGATCTACCTGGTGGTTGTTTTGATGTTCTTCAGTGGCCCGACTCTTAGGGACGTGGGCGTCCACGTGACGGACTTTTACAGGCAACTGCTCTAGCCGGGCAGCAATATCTTGCCACAATGGGGCAGCCCAGATAGGTTTGCCTCTGCGCTGCCAGTTGTTCTTCTTCCATTGCTGCAGCCACCCCCACAAGGCATTGGCCACCATCCAAGAGTCAGTGTAAAGATAGAGCACTGGCCACTTCTCTCGACTGGCAATGTCTAAAGCCAGCTGGATGGCTTTCACCTCTGCAAACTGGCTGGACTCACCTTCTCCCTCGGCAGTTTCCGCGACTTGTCGTGTAGGGCTCCATACAGCAGCCTTCCACCTCCGCTGCTTCCCCACAATGCGACAGGACCCATCCGTGAACAGGGCATACTGTTTCTTATCTTCTGGCAGCTGGTTATACAGTGGGGCCTCTTCAGCACGTGTCACCTCCTCCTCTGGCGATGCTCCAAAATCTTTGCCTTCTGGCCAGTCCATGATTACCTCCAGAATTCCTGGGCGACTGGGGTTTCCCATTCGAGCACGCTGGGTGATCAGAGCGACCCACTTACTCCACGTAGCATCGGTGGCATGATGCGTAGAGGGGACCCTCTCTTTGAACATCCAGCCCAGGACCGGCAATCGTGGTGCTAGGAGGAGCTGTGCTTCAGTGCCGACCACTTCTGAAGCAGCTCGAACGCCTTCATATGCTGCCAGAATCTCTTTTTCAGTGGGAGTATAGCGGGCCTCGGATCCTTTGTATCCCCGGCTCCAGAACCCCAGGGGTCGACCTCGAGTCTCCCCTGGTGCTTTCTGCCAGAGACTCCAGGTTGGGCCATTCTCCCCGGCTGCGGTGTAGAGCACGTTTTTAACATCTTGCCCTGACCGGACTGGACCAAGGGCTACGGCATGAACTATCTCCCGTTTAATCTGTTCAAATGCCTGTCGTTGCTCAGGGCCCCATTCAAAATCATTCTTCTTCCGGGTCACGTGGTACAGAGGACTTACAATCTGGCTATAATTTGGGATGTGCATCCTCCAAAAACCCACAACACCCAGGAAGGCCTGTGCTTCCTTTTTGCTGGTTGGTGGAGACATAGCTGCTATTTTGTTGATGACATCCATTGGGATTTGACGGCGCCCATCCTGCCATTTTATTCCCAAAAACTGGATCTCTTGCGCAGGTCCCTTGACTTTACTTCGCTTAATGGCGAAACCGGCTTTCAGAAGGATCTGAACTATTTTCTCCCCTTTCTCGAAAACCTCCTCCGCTGTGTCGCCCCATATAATGATGTCATCGATGTACTGCAGATGTTCTGGGGCTTCACCCTTTTCCAGTGCAGTCTGGATTAGTCCATGGCAAATGGTGGGACTGTGTTTCCACCCCTGGGGCAGTCGATTCCAGGTGTACTGGATGCCCCTCCAGGTGAAAGCAAACTGTGGCCTGCACTCTGCTGCCAAAGGGATGGAGAAGAATGCATTAGCGATGTCAATTGTAGCGTACCACTTGGCTGCCTTTGACTCCAGCTGATATTGAAGTTCTAGCATGTCTGGCACGGCAGCACTCAGTGGTGGTGTGACTTCATTCAGGCCACGGTAGTCTATTGTCAGTCTCCACTCTCCAGTGGATTTTCTCACTGGCCATATGGGACTATTAAAGGGTGAGCGAGTTTTGGTGATCACTCCTTGACTCTCCAGCTGGCGGATCAGCTGATGAATGGGGAGAAGGGAGTCTCGGTTGGTACGATACTGTCGCCGGTGCACCGTTGTGGTCGCGATGGGTACCTGTTGTTCTTCAACCCTCAGCAACCCCACAACGGAAGGATCCTCCGAGAGACCAGGCAAAATGGACAGCTGTTTAATTTCTTCCGTCTCCACAGCAGCTATGCCAAAAGCCCACCGATACCCCTTTGGGTCCTTGAAATAGCCTCTCCTAAGATAGTCTATCCCAAGGATGCACGGAGCCTCGGGGCCAGTTACAATGGGGTGCTTCTGCCAGTCCTGCCCAGTGAGGCTCACTTCAGCCTCCAGTAGACTCAGCTCTTGGGACCCCCCTGTCACTCCAGAAATGCAAATGGACTCTGACCCTTTGAACTCTGATGGCATTAAAGTACACTGTGCACCAGTGTCCACTAGAGCTTTATACTCTTGTGGATCTGACGTGCCAGGCCACCGAATCCACACCGTCCAATAGACACGGTTGTCCCTTTCCTCCACCTGGCTGGAGGCAGGGCCCCTCTAATCCTCGTCAGAGAAATTGCTGCTCACCTGCTGTAAAAATGACTTGGAGGTCCCCTCCAGAGGATCGGAATCAAGGTCGAACTGTCTACCTGGTCTGGAGAGCTGGCTTTTGGAAACTGGAGCGGCATTTTTCCTAACAGAGTCCCCTTTTGTGATTGTTTTACCTCGCAACTCACGTACTCGGGCCTCTAGACTTGAGGTGGGTTTTCCATCCCACTTCCTCATGTCCTCTCCGTGGTCACGCAGGTAAAACCACAGGGTGCCTCGGGGTGTATAGCCTCTGTATTCCCTCTCCTGAGCAGGGAAACGCTTGCCCCTAATAGCTGAGACACTGGCCCGTACAGGTGGCGAGTAGGACATGTTCTCTTTGATTTGCCGCACCTCCCGGGCCAGTTTCTCCACAGCTGAGACAAGGGAGGAAGAGAGACTTTCCTCATATTGGCGGAGTCTGACAGCCACCTCGTCCACTGTTGGTGTGTCTTTACCTTTCCAGTTTACAACTGCCAGTGAGTTGGCATGCGAGGAGGGTGCACTCCACACAAACTTCCTCCACATGGATTGTGAGCACTGGAGTTCATCTGGGTCTGTAGGTACCTGCTCATCGTCTGTGTCACAGTAAACCAGCTCCCGCACAGCCAATTCCCTCAAGTACTGAATACCCCTTTCCATATTGGTCCACTTGCCAGGATAGCATACAAAATCGTCACTGAAGGGATACCTCTCCCTCACACCTGACAGACGTCTCCTCCAGAGGCTGAGGACTTGTTCCTTTTTCCCAATGGCCTTGTCAATGCCCCCATCCCTGGCCAGGGATCCCAGCTGCTTGGCTTCCTTGCCCTCTAATTCCAAGCTGCTAGCCCCATTATCCCAGCACCGCAGCAGCCAGGTGGCAATGTGCTCGCCTGGGTGGCGGCTGAAGTCTTTCCGCATGTCTCGCAGCTCGCCCAGGGACAGGGACCGGGTGATGATCTCTGTCTCTATCTCCCGTGATGACCCTGGCTCATCGTCATCCCTCCCGGAGCGATCTGCTCTCTTTGCATCTTTCTTTAGTTTTACGGGGGCGACTGCTACCTGCACAGGTTGGTCATTGGGCTCAGTCACTGTGCCTGTGGCTGGAGCTGGGGCTGGAGCAGCTGCTGTGTCCGCTGGGGAAACCGAGGCAGACCCTGCAGCTGTGGCTGCAGCAGCGGTGGTGCCGGTCGGGGGGGCTGGGACTGCCTGCTGGGCTGGAGGGGCTGCAGGGCCGGCTGGGGGGGCAGCGCCAGTTGCAGCGCCTGCCACTTCGCTTCCCCCCCTTTCCCCTTTAAGGCACTGAACAGTGTTGAACAGGGCTCGGTAGGCGTGGGCCAGACCCCAGCACATTGTGGTGATCTGTGTCTCTCTGGAATTCCCAGGGTGGCAGCACACTTTTTTCAGATATTTTACCAGATTGTCCGGATTCTGTATTTGTTCAGGGGTGAGTTTAAAACACACCGCAGGTGCCCACTGCTCTAGACATCTGCCCATGCTGTCCCACACACCCAGCCACTCACAGCTATCCAGCCCCGGGGCAGGTCTCTGCACGATGTTCTTAACGACTTGCTTAACCCTAAACAAAACCTGCAACCCATTCAGGAGGCATAACAAAAGGAGAGTGCTGCCCTGAGCATCCCACGGGTACTCGAAATTCTCAAAAGCAGTTAGGACCAGCCTGAGGGAGAGAGGGGGGGGGGCGAAAGAGTGGGGGAAGGTATCCCCTTCGGTTTTCCCCACAGACTGGGTTTGATTATTAACAAAATCTAAGACATAGGATCCGAGGTACGGAAATGACCGCAGTGCCGCATGCAAATAAAAGACTAATTTCATGCACAGTGATGTTATCATATCATAAGTCGATATCGTACAGTACAGCAAAATCATCATCCTGATCTTCTTTCCCGAGGTAACAAACAGCACGGCGGCAAACACATACAGCAAGTAAGGATTTACGTAGCAGAGATATTTGATCAAAGTCAGAAACATTTTTACCGGCGACTATTTTAACACAGAAAAATGCGTATAACAAAATTTAACAAAATGTAACAAAACAGTTTTAACACCCGCTGCTCAGCCCTGCCGTTATCCCCGCCCCCACGTCTGGGCGCCAATTAAATGTTTCGGTTTCGGCTGCCGCCGGCAACAAAATCGCCACGCGGCCGCCCTCCCCCCGCCGGCGTGCGGAGGAGAATGGAAAGAAACAGGCAGAAAACTGGTGGGTCGGGATAAGGGCAGTTTTA
Organism: Opisthocomus hoazin; assembly: GCF_030867145.1. Taxonomy (NCBI): domain Eukaryota; kingdom Metazoa; phylum Chordata; class Aves; order Opisthocomiformes; family Opisthocomidae; genus Opisthocomus; species Opisthocomus hoazin. Next base: position 130,645 of record NW_027448800.1, read on the forward strand.
ACAGAACAGCAAACAGAGGGAAAACAGGAACAACAACGATACAAATAAGGAGAAAACACAACCACGAACCGTACAACAGCCGCTCTCCCGAAACCGGACCGGCGCTGCGCCCGCCCAAGCCGCGAGTCCGTTCCCGCCGCGCCGCCCCCCCCACCGGAACCCAGCGTGACGTCACATGGTATGGAATACTGGGCTCTGTTTGGCCAGGTGGGGTCAGCCCCCACCCCCGGCTGTGCCCCTTCCTGGAGTCCGTGAAAATTAACCCTGTTCTGGCCAAACCCAGGACACTCCTTCTGGCTGCCAGCTATCTGCAGACGTTCGCATTTTCGGAGCAGGGCTGCCGGAGGCTCCCTCCATGGACCTCCAAAGATACGTCTGACGTTTGAGGTGGCAAGACAAGCAAGCAGCCCCAGTCTCTGTGCCTCTGTGCGAGCAGTGCCATGGCAGATTGAGGCTGAGCAACAGCTTTCCAGGCTAGCTCCTTCTGGCTGCCAGCTATCTGCAGACGTTCGCATTTTCGGAGCAGGGCTGCCGGAGGCTCCCTCCACGGACCTCCAAAGATACGTCTGACGTTTGAGGTGGCAAGACAAGCAAGCAGCCCCAGTCTCTGTGCCTCTGTGCGAGCAGTGCCATGGCAGATGAGGCTGAGCAACAGCTTTCCAGGCTAGCTCCTTCTGGCTGCCAGCTATCTGCAGACGTTCGCATTTTCGGAGCAGGGCTGCCGGAGGCTCCCTCCACGGACCTCCAAAGATACGTCTGACGTTTGAGGTGGCAAGACAAGCAAGCAGCCCCCAGTCTCTGTGCCTCTGTGCGAGCAGTGCCATGGGCAGATGAGGCTGAGCAACAGCTTTCCAGGCTAGCTCCTTCTGGCTGCCAGCTATCTGCAGACGTTCGCATTTTCGGAGCAGGGCTGCCGGAGGCTCCCTCCACGGACCTCCAAAGATACGTCTGACGTTTGAGGTGGCAAGACAAGCAAGCAGCCCCAGTCTCTGTGCCTCTGTGCGAGCAGTGCCATGGGCAGATGAGGCTGAGCAACAGCTTTCCAGGCTAGCTCCTTCTGGCTGCCAGCTATCTGCAGACGTTCGCATTTTCGGAGCAGGGCTGCGGAGGCTCCCTCCACGGACCTCCAAAGATACGTCTGACGTTTGAGGTGGCAAGACAAGCAAGGCAGCCCCAGTCTCTGTGCCTCTGTGCGAGCAGTGCCATGGGCAGATGAGGCTGAGCAACAGCTTTCCAGGCTAGCTCCTTCTGGCTGCCAGCTATCTGCAGACGTTCGCATTTTCGGAGCAGGGCTGCCGGAGGCTCCCTCCACGGACCTCCAAAGATACGTCTGACGTTTGAGGTGGCAAGACAAGCAAGCAGCCCAGTCTCTGTGCCTCTGTGCGAGCAGTGCCATGGGCAGATGAGGCTGAGCAACAGCTTTCCAGGCTAGCTCCTTCTGGCTGCCAGCTATCTGCAGACGTTCGCATTTTCAGAGCAGGGCTACCGGAGGCTCCCTCCACGGACCTCCAAAGATACGTCTGACGTTTGAGGTGGCAAGACAAGCAAGAAGCCCCAGTCTCTGTGCCTCTGTGCGAGCAGTGCCATGGGCAGATGAGGCTGAGCAACAGCTTTCCAGGCTAGCTCCTTCTGGCTGCCAGCTATCTGCAGACGTTCGCATTTTCGGAGCAGGGCTGCCGGAGGCTCCCTGCACGGACCTCCAAAGATACGTCTGACGTTTGAGGTGGCAAGACAAGCAAGCAGCCCCAGTCTCTGTGCCTCTGTGCGAGCAGTGCCATGGGCAGATGAGGCTGAGCAACAGCTTTCCAGGCTAGCTCCTTCTGGGCTGCCAGCTATCTGCAGACGTTCGCATTTTCGGAGCAGGGCTGCCGGAGGCTCCTCCACGGACCTCCAAAGATACGTCTGACGTTTGAGGTGGCAAGACAAGCAAGCAGCCCCAGTCTCTGTGCCTCTGTGCGAGCAGTGCCATGGGCAGATGAGGCTGAGCAACAGCTTTCCAGGCTAAGCTCCTTCTGGCTGCCAGCTATCTGCAGACGTTCGCATTTTTCGGAGCAGGGCTGCCGGAGGCTCCTCCACGGACCTCCAAAGATACGTCTGACGTTTGAGGTGGCAAGACAAGCAAGCAGCCCCCAGTCTCTGTGCCTCTGTGCGAGCAGTGCCATGGGCAGATGAGGCTGAGCAAACAGCTTTCCCAGGCTAGCTCCTTCTGGCTGCCAGCTATCTGCAGACGTTCGCATTTTCGGAGCAGGGCTGCCGGAGGCTCCCTCCCACGGACCTCCAAAGATACGTCTGACGTTTGATGGTGGCAAGACAAGCAAGCAGCCCCAGTCTCTGTGCCTCTGTGCGAGCAGTGCCATGGGCAGATGAGGCTGAGCAACAGCTTTCCAGGCTAGCTCCTTCTGGCTGCCAGCTATCTGCAGACGTTCGCATTTTCGGAGCAGGGCTGCCGGAGGCTCCTCCATCGGACCTCCAAAGATACGTCTGACGTTTGAGGTGGCAAGACAAGCAAGCAGCCCCAGTCTCTGTGCCTCTGTGCGAGCAGTGCCATGGGCAGATGAGGCTGAGCAACAGCTTTCCAGGCTAGCTCCTTCTGGCTGCGAGCTATCTGCAGACGTTCGCGATTTTCGGAGCAGGGCTGCCGGAGGCTCCCTCCACGGACCTCCAAAGATACGTCTGACGTTTGAGGTGGCAAGACAAGCAAGCAGCCCCAGTCTCTGTGCCTCTGTGCGAGCAGTGCCATGGGCAGATGAGGCTGAGCAACAGCTTTCCAGGCTAGCTCCTTCTGGCTGCCAGCTATCTGCAGACGTTCGCATTTTCGGAGCAGGGCTGCCGGAGGCTCCCTCCACGGACCTCCAAAGATACGTCTGACGTTTGAGGTGGCAAGACAAGCAAGCAGCCCCAGTCTCTGTGCCTCTGTGCGAGCAGTGCCATGGGCAGATGAGGCTGAGCAACAGCTTTCCAGGCTAGCTCCTTCTGGCTGCCAGCTATCTGCAGACGTTCGCATTTTCGGAGCAGGGCTGCCGGAGGGCTCCCTCCACGGACCTCCAAAGATACGTCTGACGTTTGAGGTGGCAAGACAAGCAAGCAGCCCAGGTCTCTGTGCCTCTGTGCGAGCAGTGCCATGGGCAGATGAGGCTGAGCAACAGCTTTCCAGGCTAGCTCCTTCTGGCTGCCAGCTATCTGCAGACGTTCGCATTTTCGGAGCAGGGCTGCCGGAGGCTCCCTCCACGGACCTCCAAAGATACGTCTGACGTTTGAGGTGGCAAGACAAGCAAGCAGCCCCAGTCTCTGTGCCTCTGTGCGAGCAGTGCCATGGGCAGATGAGGCTGAGCAACAGCTTTCCAGGCTAGCTCCTTCTGGCTGCCAGCTATCTGCAGACGTTCGCATTTTCGGAGCAGGGCTGCCGGAGGCTCCCTCCACGGACCTCGAAAGATACGTCTGACGTTTGAGGTGGCAAGACAAGCAAGCAGCCCCAGTCTCTGTGCCTCTGTGCGAGCAGTGCCATGGGCAGATGAGGCTGAGCAACAGCTTTCCAGGCTAGCTCCTTCTGGCTGCCAGCTATCTGCAGACGTTCGCATTTTCGGAGCAGGGCTGCCGGAGGCTCCCTCCACGGGACCTCCAAAGATACGTCTGACGTTTGAGGTGCAAGACAAGCAAGCAGCCCCAGTCTCTGTGCCTCTGTGCGAGCAGTGCCATGGGCAGATGAGGCTGAGCAACAGCTTTCCAGGCTAGCTCCTTCTGGCTGCCAGCTATCTGCAGACGTTCGCATTTTCGGAGCAGGGCTGCCGGAAGGCACCCTCCACGGACCTCCAAAGATACGTCTGACGTTTGAGGTGGCAAGACAAGCAAGCAGCCCCAGTCTCTGTGCCTCTGTGCGAGCAGTGCCATGGGCAGATGAGGCTGAGCAACAGCTTTCCAGGCTAGCTCCTTCTGGCTGCCGCTATCTGCAGACGTTCGCATTTTCGGA